>NW_026652280.1:137819364-137928442 GCF_009828535.3 Hylobates moloch
CTGGGTAGGAATTTTCATTTGCTGCTTACCGGCTCTGTGCTTGGCAAGGTTCAAACCTCTCCGAAATTCAGTTTCATCATCTACAAAATGGGGATAATGACCCCTTCCTTGCCAGGCAATAATGAGATTTAGAGATAATGTGTATGAAGTGCCTGGCATCTTGGAAGCCCATGAAAAATGTCTGGTACAGTTATTACAGGTTTTTTTTTTTTTCTTGAAAGGGCTTGTCTTTCAGCACTGTAAGCAGTCTTGAAAAGAACCAGGGTTCAGGACAAATATGATTATTGCTGATGATAACTTTCTTGGTGCCTTTTTCTTATTTCCTTGCCCTTTTCATGTCCCTTGTTTTCCTTTGATTAAATTAATGTTCCACACTCACTCTTATCAGCATCTTTTTTTTTTCATACTTGTAGAATATTCAAAATAAACTGGAGGGGTTGATCAGACCAAATAATTACAGACAGGCTTTGTTTAGAAGTCAAAAATTGCCTCTTCTCTTTGCCCTGGCTACTTTCCTCCTTCTGGTCTTTTCTCTCCCTACATGTCAGTAATAAAATGTATTGTTAGACAGATCAACAGATGCATCACCTTGACACTTTGGTGAGTGAAGACATAGATTTGGATAATAGACATAGCTGAAATGTTTTCCTGGGGGTGTCCAGTTCTCTCATTTACACAACAATTGTTATCCCAGAAAACAACTGGTATATACCTCCTCCAAACTAGTCCAGTTCTTACAGAAGTGGACTAAGGAACTATTTTCCTAAGGGATTCATTAGGTTTTGATTAACCTCCAATACATTTGTTCTAAACAACATGGAGGATTTCCCTCAAGCCAGGCTGGGGTTGCCAGCTGTGACAGAGATGGACATTTAATTTGTTTGTGATTGGGTTGTCAAGGCTGGACATTTGTCATTTGAGATTTCTACTTTACTACTTTCCCCCAAATCTACTTCTAACAAGAGAAACCTTTAAAACGAAGTAGATTAAAAATTGATGATGTAGAGTGTGTACTGGATTGGTTTCTATTTTATTTTACTTAGGGAAATCATAATTTTGGGGCCAGTGATTAAAATTCCTGGCTATGTACGGGCAAAGCTCACACTGCTCACAAAACACCCCAGCAATCTCATCCCATTTCTTAGGGAAGATTTAATAGCAGGCCTGTTCAGTGAGGCACATACAAGTTCATTACCTTTATAAAACACCCTACAGGAATTTTACTAGTGTCCAAGGCAGTGCTGTTAATGGTTTCCATCCACACATTTCTATAAAAGAACAAAAGACAGCTTGTGTTAACCTTAATTTCTTGGTCTTTTTTGCTTCTTTGATAATTTTCTAAATTCAAACATTTACATGGAATCTTCCAATCATTTGTATTAGTTAGCAACCTGCTACTATTGCAATATTTCACTGTCCTTGTGGTAAGAGTTGTTCTAAGACTGTATTGTCTAAACTGGAGTGGCTGCCTCATACTTAGCTTTATGTCACATTTCAGCTGAGACACAGGCACAGTTTCTGACTTATGCTGCTGCATAGAAGGGTAAACTGAAGTTTTTGTTACTCAAATATAATTTCTGAAAGCCAAATTGGGCAGCAGCAATGCTGGGTGTTTTAGTGTTTTCTCTGGCCTTCAGTTTAGGTCTTTGGTAATCGCATGTCAGATATCAGGTGAAGTATTGCAGTTGAAATTTTCATATACTTTTCAGAAACTAGACTATGTCTTAATGATCTTTTAAGTTTGTGATTTTGGGCTGGGCGCTGTGGCTCACGCCTGTAATCCCAGCACTTTGGGAGGCCGAAGCGGGCAGATCACGAGGTCAGGAGATCGAGACCATCCTGGCTAACATGGTGAAACCCCGTCTCCACTAAAAAATACAAAAAAAAAATTAGCTGGGCGTGGTGGCGGGCGCCTCTAGTCCCTGCTACTCGGGAGGCTGAAGCAGGAGAATGGCGTGAACCCGGGAGGCGGAGCTTGCAGTGAGCCAAGATCCGTGCCACTGCACTCCAGCCTGGGCGACAGAGCAAGACTCAGTCTCAAAATAAATAAATAAATAAATAAATAAAACATATAAATAAATAAATTTGTGATTTTGAAACCCTTTTGGTGGACCCAATGTTCTCTGGGACTTAAAATTGTTATTCCCTTTCATTCCCTGCTGCCATGGCTTCTGTCTGCCTTGGTTCTGAGCTCTGTGTTGAGACATTTTAAATTGTAATACTTCTTTTTAATTTCAGTTCTCAGATTAGGTTGGTCTAGTTAGGATGAAGGTATTATATTAAATAAATACAATTTTGATCTTGTTTGTTTGGATAAGTCTGTGTGAATACTCATGTAGAATATAAATGACCAGTATTTGACTCCATCACCAACCGAGTGCCCACAGGGTCTGTTCAATTTGCACTATGTGCTCTAGGGTCTAAAGAATCCAGTTTGGTTCCAGTTCCAGTCTTCAAGAATAGGGAAGATTGACCAAGTTAGCAGAAGTGTGAGAAATTATGAGCATGCATCACAAAAAACATCCGTTGACACACTAAAATGAGCACATGAGGTTATTAACAGTGAAACCTTGTGCATTTGTTTCTTCACAAGCCATTGCTGCTAATGATGTGGTAGAAGGAGCACTGCACCTGGAGAAGGAAGATTCTAGCTGTGGCTTTTTCATTAACTTGCTGCGTGAACTTATACAAATCATTTAATTTTTTAAAAACTGAGGTTAGATATCTGTCAATGAGCAAGTTTTACTGGGTGATTTCAAATGTTCTTTCTAGCTCTAAAAAAAATCCTACGATTCTCATAAAGAAATGTTTTATTTGATTGTGACATTTCATTTGGCACCTAACTCTGTACAGATGTCTTAACTCGGAGTATTTTGGTTCTTATAGATTTAATACATGGAATTTATCATTCTATTAATGTACCTTGGAGTGAAAAGCATGTCTGTGTATACACCTGCTCTCACATTTATAATATGTATTACATCTTTTTAATGTACATCATGAGAAATGCCAGTGGACCTAAATGAAATATTACTATTGTTGCATTCATTTTTATGAACTCTGTCAGGCTAAATGAATTAAATAAGGAATAACATGTGCTACAAAAACTACATTTACCATATACTCAGGTGTCTGTGTACTGCATAAACACAGATATCGAATATGTTTTGGGTTTTCTTTATCAAGAGCCAGAAAGTTTCTAAGTTAAAGATAAATTGAAAATCAAATGGACGTTTTGATTTTTAAACATGAGGCTGAGCTATTGTTACAGCACCTATTGTCTTTGGCAGACAGCACAGCTGGGGACTTTGTAGTTCCTTTTGTCCTATACCTGGTGATTGAGCAGGTGAGAGGGAGGTGAGTTGGATGTGAGAGGCACAGATTATAAGAATATGAATAGCGGTGGGAATGATGAACTGAGGATCAAGAAACCTGTGGGGACTCCTGAGGGTAGACATACTAGGGATCTTTGATCTCCAGCTCTGTATATATTTCAGAACACTTTACATCCTTCTTCTCTCTGTCCTTTTTTCTGCCAGCTGTCTGGACAACTTCTCATCTTACTTCTTCCCTATAAAGGCATTACGATCTTTTTTGGAAATCTCACTTTAGCCTGAATGTTTCCAGATTTGAATAGTAAATTCGCCCTGGGAACAGTTCTACCTTGACATTTTTGCACATGAAGAATATAAAAGGATTTGGGAGGCAAGGGCTGGAGAATAGGACATGGGCTTCCAATTTGGGAGGTGATACTTAAAGTTCACTTAGCAGTTCTTGTTCTAGGCTGTCATTTAAAAAAATGACTTAGGGATGTCAGAATGTTTTTGTTTTGTTTTGCTTTTTAACTTTTTAAAAAAATTGTGAAATAATCTACATAGAATAAAGTGCACAAATCTTAAGTGTACAGCTCTGTGATTATACACACACACATATACACGCACATTGATATGGTTAGGCTTTGTGTTCCCACCCAAATCTCATCTTGAATTGTAATTCCTATAATCCCCATAATCCCCAGGTGTCAAGGAAGAGACCAGGTGGAGGTAACTGAATCATGGGGGGCAATCTTCTCCATGTTGTTCTCATGATAGTGAGTGAGTTTTTGCTGGTTTTATAAGGCACTTTTGCCTCTTTGCTCAGCACTTTTCCTTCCTGCCGCCTTGTGAAGAAGCTACCTTGCTTCTCCCTCACCTTCTGCCATGAAGTCCTCATGTTTCCTGAGGCCTCCTTAGCCATGCTGAACTGTCAGTCAGTTAAAGCTCTTTCCTTTATAAATTACCTAGTCTCAGGTAGTTCTTTATGGCAGTATAAAAATGGACTGATACACACCTACTCCTTGGAATGACTATTAAAGATTTAGAATATTCTTAGCACCCCAGAAGGCTACTTTGTGACCTTTCCCAGGATATAAACTCACCAATTTGTATTTATTAATGTGTTGCAACATGTTTAGAAGGTTTATTGTTGTTTAATTCATGGACTTCGCCATGAAAAATATACCCTAATAGTGTTATTTTAAGAAACAAACCCCAAGGATCAGAAAACTTATTTGGATAACATTGTAAGCGTAGAGCACTATTTCCAAGGGAAGCTTACCATGATCTACAGGCATCTTTTTATTGAGGGTCATTGCAAGACACAGTAGAATTCCAGCAGTCTCATTTACAATCACACTCATCCTCAATAGCCATATTTATGGCTTCCTGTGTAATGAGGTGATTTATCATGGTGTGTCAGCCATAGAGAGTTCAGTATAAATGAATTTGGTTTCTTAAAAAAAGGTATTTATATCTAAACACTTTTACAATAATCTGACATTGCTCTTTAAAGGTAAGCACATATTCTGTGATTTGCATATGAAGAAACCATGCATTACTCTTGCTTGACTGACTGTCAGCTTCAGCAGCTGCACCTGGTAGTGCCCAGGTCTGTCATTGTTTCCACGATAGAGCTCATTTTTCAAGGGTTAATAACATAGACCTTAACATTCACTTTGGGTTGAAACTTGGCAACCACTATGAGTTTATAGCCTTAGAAGCTGATTTGAAACAAAAATGCTTTAAATTGATTTACCCTTTTCAAATTACAGTATGTCAAAATAATAGTACTTTGCATCAGTTCTAATGCTTTACATTTATTTAATGTTAAAATTTGTAAGCTATTATTCCCAGGTGATGACTTGGGGGATGGGAGCTATGGGGGCAAGTTAAATGAACATTGGTTTCCATTGAGAATTCCAAAATAAATTTGCCAACTTTGATTATTTTTCTTTGGTAATATCATTGCTATTCTAAAAGAAGAAATTCTATTGCTCTCACCTTTATTAGAAGGGAGCAGTTGTGGCTGTGAATACAATTTGAAAAGAATGATAGAAATAAAACGTTGGAAGTCATGTTTAGTTGTGTAATATCCTGATCTCACAAAGGATTTCTCTCAACTCAGCACCTCTGAGTGGTATTTGAACTAAGTTAAGCTGGGGTGTGTGTAGTTGTTCATGGTCTTAAGCTTTTCAGTTTTGAAAACTCCACTCAGAAAGAAGAGGATATTTGTATTTCCACTGTAGCACACATTTTTGTTACTTCTTTGAAATGTACATTTTTATTTTATATACATTTATTTAAAATATGAACACTTCCAGCCTCTTTACTGAGTCAACAAAAGTTAAAACACCACATTCATTTTTCTCCCTTTAAAATTACTTAGATGTCAGCATATTTGTATATTTAATGTACAGCCACATACTAAAGAAAAAAATGCTGCTGGGCTATATCTATACTGAAGCCATCTTCTCAATGAGAGAAAAGCTGGACTAATGAGGACATCATACTGTCAATTTTTAAACTTTGATCAATTTTTGACTGAGAATGATACAGACAGAAATTTGGAGAAAAAGTTCTCACATATATTAGACACAATGAGACTAGGATATCATGTGTCGAAAGCTGCAACTTTGTTCTTGTATCGAACAAAGACAAGGCTGAAGAATAAGAAAAGCTATAAAGTAGTTAGTATTGTAGAGCATTCTGTAATAAATTACAGACAGAAGGATGAAGAAATATAGTCTAGATGTAGCAAAGGTACAGAAGGAATAGGATTAGCATTGGAACCAGGCAGTTTTGGGTTAAAATTCTTTTATCACTTATTAGGTCACCTGGGCAACCTTGAAGACACTAATTTTCCTTGATGATTTTCAGTAAGGTGTGAATAGTGACTGACTTCCAGTGTTTTCATAATAATTAAAATAATGTCTGTAAAGTATTTGTCACCTAGCCGTTGCTCAGTAAAAGGTGAGTGTTATGATGGTGTAATTGTAAGAATTTAAACAGTGAACTTACATCTAAGACCATACCACCCTGAATGTGCCCGATCTTGCCTAAAAAGTGAACTTACAAGTCATAAAAACTTTCTGTCGGTTATATTACCTTCTCTTGAGGGATCTCAGAGTGCACTTATATCCAAAGTCTTCTTGGTAGCAGATTTTTCAAAAATCTTCATAATTTCTCTATATGAAACTCACACTCAGGACAAGGACACTTTACCAAAAGTGGCCTATGAAATGGTTAAGGGGGATAATGCTTCTCAAAGAGGTACCTACAGTATCTATACACATGGTGTCTGACCAACCAATCTGATCCTCTCTTAGGGAAAGTTTAAATTCTGGTCGTACATAAAATGATAAGGCAGGTAGGAGGTAAAACAGAAAGACATACAGAGAGAAGACAATAAACATCCATGAGCTAGAAAAGAGAATAGAGAAAAGCCATAGTATGGTGATAGTAAATAAATCAATTGTGCCCAAACCAGTTAAGCAGAACCACTATGAACAGTTAGACTACTGTAATGGTAGAACAATTGAGCCATGAATAGATACATCTGGGAAACTGTGAGTGGCCATGGAATGCTCCCCACTGCTCCTGCCCTACTAGAGTTACTGTTGTATTTAGAATGATATTCCAGTGCTCCCTTAGATCTGGCTCTGTGTTGCTTTTGTGTGATTTCCTGTCTTTTATTTCCCCAGTTATGTTACAATAAAGCTGCTTTAACTAAGGCAACTTGAGTATGTAATCCAAAAAAAGGCCAATAAATACCCACAGTTTGACTTGCAGATCAAAGTCAAACTAGAGAAAGGACCCCACATATCTTCCCTTGAGTCCGTGTGAAGTCATAGATGTGTGAAGCAGAGTGGTATTTGTGAGAAATTTTGAAGTGTTTCTAGATCATACAACATGAGTCGGGAAGAATTGAGAGATGAAGCTGGAGAGATCAGTAGGGGCAGCGAGCTCTTTAAGGCAAAGTATGAAATGTGAAAGAGCTTGGAAAATTGTGGAGAGAAGCAACTAAAGGGTTTCTAAGAAGGGGAATGATATGGTTAGGCCTTTAGGAATGTCAGTCTGGTGGTTTTGCAGAAGATTGTTTGAGCGCAGCAAGACCAAATAAAGGCAGACAGATACAGAGGCTGTTGAAGAGACCAGCTTCTGATTACTAGGGCTTTCACTAAGGGAGAAGCAGTAGGGATGAAGAGGAGAGTATGATATTCAATAACATTTTAATTGACTAAGTCAGAAATGCTTGGTTGATGTAGAGAATGAAGTAGGCAGTCAAGAGTGATTCCTGAGTTTCTGGTTTGGGTGTCTCAGGGGATAGAAGTGACATTAATTTAGAAAGAGGATATAGCAAGAAGAGATGAGTTTGGGAGAAGATGATAAATGCCACTTTGGACATGCTAAGTTTATGATGTCTACGGGACATTTGGGTAGAGTTGTTTAGTGGGCAGTTATATATATGAACAGAAAAATCAGGAGACAAGTCAGTGTTGGAGGTAAAGGACACATCCACTTTTATGTGGTATTTAGAGTCACAAGGATGAAAGAAGTTTTATGAGGGTAAAGGAGGAATAGCATTTAGAAGGTGAAGAAACACCACTGAAGGGGTAGGTAGAGGAAGAGGAGCTGATGTCAAAAGGAGAGAAGAAATAGTGAATGGACTGGAGAAAATCAGGAAAGGATGGTTGAATTGAAGTTGAGGTAGAATAGAGTTTCACTAAGGAGGAGATAATTATTAACAGAATCCAGTGTAGCTAGTGAAATACAGAAAGATGACTACTGAAATAAGGACAATTTCAGTAGAAAGGAAGGTACAGAGGACATTGCAGTGGAGCTCTGAATGAAAATGATGGATGCCGATGTTTTGAAAAATTTAGCTGGAGATATGGTGGGGTGGGGAGAGAAGCTACACCATAATTTGGGGCAGATATGGGGCTAAGGGAGATATGGAATCGAGGGAGAATTTTTTTCAATGATGGGAGTAGCTTGAAGATGTTTATATGCTGAAAAGGAGACAGTAGGAGAGAGCAAGAGAGAGAGAGGCTGGCTTGAGATGCATGTGAGAGAGGTTCACCTGATTAAATGATGCTCCCAGAAGAAGAAGATGGATCTTAAACAAAGGAAAACTCATCTTTTTGTCTGAGACTGGAAGAAAAGTGTCAATGTGTGTGGCCATAGATACACTTGTAGGTTGTAGTGGGTACAATGAGATAGAAAGCTGGATGATGGGATCACACCAATGAATTCAATTTTCCCGATGAAGAGGGAACCAGTATCAACAGCTATGAATGAAAGGGGCAGGGTTGAGTCTCTGTGGAGACTGATAAAAGCCAGGAACTACCAGTTACTTTCAGGAATAGAAGAGGATGCTGATTATAAGCAGTTAAAATGCTCTTAGAGCCAGAGGGAAGAGAAATTCAGACACTGATTGTATAGTTAGGCCCTTCTACAAGGTTATATGATTTTTTTTTCCCATGCAGTACTCAGCTGCCTATAATTAGGCTTATCTTTTAAAACTGCACTCAAGTTTTTAATATGTGGTCATTCAAATAAGAATTTTTGTCTTTGGTTTATTTTAAATGCAATTTTGAAGTGAAAGTCAGGGAACCTTCACACCGAGATGGTAGCATTTGGGCTGGGCACTGTGGAGTGATTCTTAATCCTATTTCATATTTAGTTAGGCTTTTCACCTCATGCCATAGTCTCTTGTGGAGAACATATATTTAGCTTTTAAATAAAGTGCATTCAAATTTGGGGAGGAGATTTTAAGGAATTTATTATCATTTCTTGGGGCACCTTGGGTTATCCAAGAACCAATATTATTGCTGCAGCTATTGCCACTTGCTTCCTGACAGAAGATATATTTGAGCATTAGCTCAAGCAAAAACAGCTAAAACAAGTGGATTTATGGTCTTTAACACTTGGATGCAACTGATTTGCTAGTTGCATCATCCTCATTATCAGTGTTAACTCCCAAAAACAGAGAAATAGTTTTATATACAATAAAGGCTTATCTGAAGCTTTGCCCCCAGCTCCAACTGAATGCCAAATTTGAGTTTGAAAATGCTAGCAGAAATCTTTTCTTACAAGAATTTATCACTTTTATTTTCTCTTTTGCTCCTCCAACTTCTAGCTGGACCTGTGAAGAACTGTCGAAACAGCTGTAGAGGAATTGTGGTGGAGGCAGTAACGGCTCCTTTAGTAGCAGAGAATAGAAAGATCTCGAAAACAAAGCCTATTGTCAGGAGACTTGCACCCATCCTGGCCTACTTCCAAGTGTAAGTGAGATAACATTTAATTTCTGAAGTGGAGATTTGAACCAAATTGTTAACCTCTCAAAGTTTAACCAATAAGAGGTGATGATGATGTTTTAAAAAATTAAATAAAAATGTCTGGTTTTTGGTAATAATTATAACGCAACACTTATTCTTCTTAAATTTCTTGTCTTTCATTAAATTTTGCCTTAAATTACCACTCAAATTTTTCATGTGTGACCATTTGGAAGTAGAATTCTTTCTCTGGTGTTAGTGTGTTATAAAATTTTCATAGTTGCACACATTGCTTTTAGATATTCAGTTTGTTTGATTTGAAAACTTTACCAAATAATTTGCCTCTAGATTTTGATTAGCAGAAGACTTATCTACATTAGCTTTACAAATAAAGTGGCCAAAGTATATTGATTATCAGATTGTAAGGAGTTATCTATTGCACAAGGACCAAACCAAAACAGATAAATGGCTTGTCATATAAACATTTATGAGCCAATGGAATGACAGTCCTCATTTGAAAGCAACTAGTATAAATTTGGCCTATACCACAGTGGGTGTGAAAATTGCAAGGTAAAATAAAACAGATGAGACCATTTAAGTTTGAAATGGAAGAACAGATCACTGGCAACAGCTATTTACTTTCACAGTTACTAAAATAGGGTGTTTTCTTGTGAAAACTATCAATACAAGGTGATGGATACCCTGCTTAAAGTGCCAATATGATGCCATTCTGAACTGCAAAACGATTTCATTACAAGTGTATGGGGAACCTTTAAACATGACATTACGATGCGACTATAATGTAAGATAACAATGGAAAAACAATTTCAGAGTAAGTGTAAGGAGACTATAACCATGCAGTTGGAAGGCCACTGGAATGTGAGATTATAATAGCTCAACATTAAAATGCTGAAAAGGATATGGCCAATTGCTTTTTTTTTTTTAAACTGGGAATAGCCTAGACAACATTTACACTCATGAATAGTAAAGTCATAGAATGTATTTTAGGGAGGAGGGAAGTTCAGCACCAGTATATCCAGCTCTTATCCCCATTCTGAAGTGTATTCCCGTTTTTTTTTCCATTTCTTGAGGTTAAGTTGGAGACAGTTTTTTGTTCGACCTTATCACTCTCCTTCAACCATACCACTTTGAAGCTCTGCTGCAAGTTCAAAAACATTTTCTTTCTGACTCACATCTAGCCCTATGACTTGGCTGCATTAGCCACCTATGGGATATAATTTGAGTTCAACTAGGATGATTTTCTACTGCTCATTTTATCTTCCTGGCTTCCAGTTATCACTGGACCTCAGCTGAAGTCTTACCATTAGAAATGTATTTCTTTGAGTCTAAAATGATTTAAAAAAATTATTTGAGAGTACTTAATAAATTAAAATTTAACAACACTTATCAAGGTATAAAATATAAGTACTGGTTAGAGGGGTAACATACTAAACTTGAGCAGTCTAAGAAGCACAGACTTTGTCATCAGACAGACCTGAGTTCATATTTCAGCTCTTCTACTTAGTTATGTATAAATATGGGCAGGTCCATACTTTTCTAAGTCTTGAGTTCCTTATCTGCAAAATGGGGCTAATACCAGCACTTAATTCTTAGGGTAATTGTAATATGAAATAGATACCACATATGAAAGCCTTGCACAGTGCCCAGCCAATATGAGGGGCTTGATAAATATTCTCTCCTTACTAATATAGAAAGGGATAAGGGATTGGGTCAAGACGCTAGAGAGTGGAGTAAAGGAGAGAGAACAGAGCATAGTCACAAAGGCAATGTGATTAGGGAGAAGGTTTCTCCCTAAACTCGACCTACTTACAATTTATTTTCGAGCCACTCCAATTCAATTCTAATTAAGCAGCCTCTTAGTCTTCATTATCTAAGGTATGCTTGAGTTTTCTTATCTCTTCCTGTTCTTCTGCATCTTTGGATTATTGTGTTTGTCCACAAGTACTGCCACCTTTAGTACTGCTCTGTCTATGATAGTGGGACATTCTGTCCTTGGGAGATGACTTGTGGCCACTGTCTGAGCTGTTCCTCACTGGGCCTCTTTCCTTTAGGCTTCTATCATGCATGGTGCTACCTTAAATAATCTCATCTTGGATCACAACCTGGGGTAGTGATTTTCCAGCTCCTGAGGTTATACAAAAGTGTAAACAGGAATTTTATTATACCTCTGAACCAGTTTTAAATCTATTCATCCATATCATACTTAAAGGACCAATTAACTAATAAGATCAAACACAGTTTTGTGAGCATAGAATGCAACATTTTCTCCCCAGATATTTTCTTCTGGTAAGAGTTTTGATTTTAGCTGTGGTATTAGTTTTTGTCTAAAGCCCTCATAGCATTATCAAGCATTCTCATGAAGAAGTTACCTGACTCTAAAGATATATTCTTGTATTACTCCAGTTTAGTGACCCCATTCACCATATGATTGGTTAATTTCCTTTAAAGTTTTTCTATAGGGATTATTCACCAAAGAAATAACTCACTCAGAGTGCAAGGCCCCTGTTGAACATACTTTATGGCCCTGGGCACTAGCAATGCCAGTAATTGAAGGTGATTCATAAATGATTTTTGGAGTAAACTTCATGTAGACTACAAACCAATCCAAATTATTCAAGGCAGTATAATCTGGGTGACGTGGAATGCAATGCTGTAACACAACTACTTTGCCTTCAGCCCATAATGAGCACCAACTATGTGAAAGGTGTGAAGACAATCATTTTCTCAAAAGGAGATAAGATTGGGGAAGAAACATATTTGTTGTGTGTCTCCTGTGTGCTAGACTTCATATGCCTTACTTCATTCACTTACTCTTAAAAACAACCCCAAGAGTCATTTCGTCATTTTGTCATAAATATGCATTATCATCCATATTTTATAAAGAATGAAAACTAAGAGAGGTTGAGAGACCTGTCTGAGGTTATATACGTGGAGAGTTGAAGCTAGGATTTGAACATGACTGTCCAGTTACAAATCCTCTGCTATTTACACTGTATCACATTGCTGCCCCTTGTGTGAATTCAATTACAATCCACTAGAGGAAAAAATAAAAGAACACAAAGGACTGGATGGCAAAGTAATCTGTGATAAGTGAGTAGAATGTGAGTAGATGTGAGTAGAATGTGAGTAGAATGAAAAGTACCAAAGGGTTTGAAGGAGAAAAATATTACTTCTGCCTGGGTTCTGTCTTCACTGTGGCATTTATCTTTTTTTTTTTTTTTTTTCTATCTGCTCTTTGGGGATGCTGCTTTCCCTCACTGGTGTGCTTCTCTGTCTACCAAGCAATGGTCAACACTGACTTCTTAAACTGCCTAAGCCAGTAATTATTGCCTAAAATAAAAAACTGAGTCCCTAGACTGCTTGTTATGTTCCAGATCTCTTCTATTCTCATTTTTCCCCAGAAATGTTTCCCCTGGATGACTCTTCTATCTCCACAATGTGCTAAAAGTATACATGTACCCTAGAACTTAAAGTATAATAATAAAAATAAATAAATTTAAAAAAAGGAAAAGAAAAAGAAAAAAGTATACTTACTCTTTAAGGCCCAAGTCAAATGTACTTTCTGGGAACTCTTCCCCCAGCAGAATTAGCGACAATTTGTCTCTTGTCTCTCAGCGCATTGGCTATACAACTATTTGATACATGTTACCTATTGTTTAGCATGGTGGAGTCATGCTAAGCATCAGGTCAAGTTAGGTTTTGTTTTGGGATTTGGACATTTAATGGCACATCTGTCATATTAGTGAGGTGCACCTGATAAGAGTCCATTTAGCTGAGTGATCGAGAAGTGTCTTTTGGGGGCAGGGATGATATTAGGTAACAAGAGAATCCGAAACACATCCTTTGTCTAAAAACCATCATCCTTATGGTAAGAAGGTGGAGTTTCTTTGAAGAGTTCAGCCTTCCTCCTGTCAACATGCAGTTGTGTCTGGGGCAAAAGGTGGTGTGATGTGAAAGAGGATATAACTAAAACATCTGAAAACTATTTTCATATAAACTATGAGATTTTGGGGACAAGAAAATAGCATTGCTAGAAACTGACAGAGTAACGTTGTATGAACATGGTATCATTCTTATGGCATAATACGGCAAGTGCATTGGGACTGTGGAGGTCACAGCCTGGTTTTAGGTCGTGACAGGCTTCAGCACAGTATCTCTGTACCTGAAGTCTGTAGATTTCTGGGGAGGGGCTAGGCTGCATGGCAAAAGGTCCACAATTCCATAAGCACATGATATATTGTCAATGGGCAAAACAGTTTTTCCTGAATGAATGCGCTACTTCCTTTCAAATATATGTAGAGATTCTTATGATGAATAAATATGTTTTTATTGAAAGGATTACTGAATTTACTGTCATATGTATCATTAAGTATTTTTTCAATTAACAGACACTAAAACGTACCTATTTTTGTACAAATGTGGTGAATATGAAACCTTTTAAGGTTAAAAAGGTGTTTCCATACTCACAGAGGATTATTGGTGAGGGGTTGAGTTAGTGACATCTGGTGGTGGCAGCTCCTACTGATTAGCTCCATGAGTACTAGCTCTTCTTTACCATCTAACACACAAACATTGGTGACTGGCATTTAGTAAGTCAATTTGGAATGAATGAATAAGAGAATGAATTAATAGTTTTTGGGTTGAGAAATGTCTACCCCTTCTACTATTGCATTCTGACCCATTACATAGAATTCCATGTATAGGCCAGTCTCCATGAAAGTGAGAAAAAAGTTAAAAAAAAAAAGAAAAAGAAAAAGTCTACCACTTTTCATCCAGTTAGTACACAAATACTGTGATAATTTATATCCCAATGGTACAGTCGTGTGGTCGAGAACCAGCCCCTATATTGGCATGTGAACTTATTTCTACCCAGTGAGTCAGTTAAGATGGGAATAATAATTTAATTAAGTGTACTTCACTTGTGACTGTCACAATAAACCCTGATGTATGTATATTAGTTCCAAGAGAAAGATAATCTATGTCATTTGAACTCTCTTTCGCCAACTTTAAAATGTGGTTTGTAAAAAGTTTTGATTGAAAATAGAAAACTCTGGTGAAATTTTCAAAAGGAGTAAATCATATTCTTGGGATAATTTCAATTAAATCATTTTCTATGAAGATGTGTCAGCTTTGGGTATGTCATGAGCCAGGTCTCTTCATATGCTTTCACACACAGGCCAAAGATTTGCTGCAAACTCTGTGAGTTAGATAAGTCTAGGCAGGTTTTTTCATTTCCCTTCTTCTTTACTTGTGGGACTGTCAACTCTCAGAAAATCTAGTGAGGCCCTAATTTATAAACATTCAATGTATCCTCATGCTATTGAAGCATCATGGGAGGGGATATTAAGAGGAAGTAGAATCATGAAATTCAAAGAGAATTCCAAATGGTTCAAGATGAAAGGGGGCGTAGAGGTCATCATAGTCCAATCTGTTCATTTTACTGATGTAGCCGAAAATGTGAAGTGACTGGTACAACATTACGTTTCTAGTTAGTTGTAGAGTTGGGCCACCAAGACTTTTCCCATTTCAAAATTTCTTCTTGCTCTGGTCCCCATTAAAAAAAAATTTATGTGGATTTTGGCTCTGATGTCACCTTTTCCAACATTGGATGCCTTAATAACTCTCTGTACCACTGTTCTCCATTTGCCACTCTTTAGAGACTCTTTCTGCCTGTGACAGGAAGCTGACCTTTAAGGAAAGCAGCAGAAAGCTCCATTGCCTTCTGGCTTCTGGTTGGGTTTGATCAAAGGGAGACTTGGCAGGGTACTCTCAGAGGAGAGAGAGATCAATGCATTTATGACCCTGCACGCCTGGACTGCAAGTCCTTGGTGGCTGCGTTTGATACTGAAAACCAGAGTTCTTGTTGGAAGATCCTTTCCCTTAGCTATAGCTTTTTCTTTGTGTTCTGGTAACTGCTCCTTTCCCTCTCTACTGAGGCCTACGGGTAGTAGTGACTTTCCACTTTTACTAGTTCTAAGGTGTTTTGCTTTCCCTTACTCGTTCACCTTAATACTGTCCACACATTTTACAAAGTCCCTTTATTAAACTCTCATCAGTTACCTCATTGAGTATAAAATCTGTTTCCTGCTCGAACACCAATTGATATACTCCATCCTCTGTCACCTTAATTTTTTCCTTCACAGCACAAATTACAAGCTATACTCAGCTTTTAAAAATGTGTTTACTTATTTATTACCTGGCATTCCTGACCAGAATGTGTTTCCATGGCTTAGCTCAGTGCCTGACACATGGTAGATACTCAGTACATGTTTGTTAACTGAATGGTTACAGACATACAAACTTGTAGTTCAAAATTCTTTCTATACATCACAATAAGAATAACTCTGTAGAACTTTTAAGGGATGAATCTGCCTAAAGGGAAATTTTAATTCATTTCAACGTCAAATATAAACTGTATAGGCTTTTGTGGGTTAGTAGTTGCTATTTAATATATTCTTTCCATGGTAAAATGTACTCCAGATCAACCCATTTTTTCCCATTAGATTATAGTTTCATGAAGGCAGGAAACAGATGTATCTTCTCCATGGTTGTATGCTGAGAGCTTTGCACACTGCCTGGCACAGAGGTAAGTTCTTCTTTGTGCTGAAGACCAAGCTAAATACCAGTGACTTGGAGATGTATGAGGCAGGATCTCTCTCTTTGAGTGGCTCATAGTCTTATGGAAGATATTGACACACAAACAAGAATGGCAATGTAAGGCAATAGGTGATACAATGGAGGTTATGGGAAAGTGTTTTGGCCTTATAGAGAAAGGAGAGAAGCCAGGGAACTCTTGACAGACGATCTGGGTGAAGGGGGTGTAGGGTGGTCTTCCAGGACTTTCCTTTTCTGAAACAGCTTATTCAGGGGTGTAAGTTCAAAACTAACAAATTCTAAAATAAAATTTTTATCACCCAGTCCACTCAGAGCTGAGTATTTCATGTAAAACAGAACTTTCCTACTTGTTGACATTGGCTTTCTATTTTCCTTCTTTTATCCTTTTATTCAGGAAAAAAAAGTAAAAGAAGTAAAAATGACTTTTGAATCTGGATTTTCTGAGTGTTGATCATGTCAAAAGATAGTAAAATCTGTTTAAAAGATGATAAACTGATTATCCAAGTGTACTCTTTTAAAGCATCATGAAACTTAGCTGAAATTGACTGCAGGAAAAAAAGGAAAGAAAAACTTGTTATATTCCCCACCAGAGGGAGACAATTTTTTTCCTTTTGACTTTCAAAACCTAAATTCTGATTAATGCAGATTTGAAGAGTACAATACAAGGTTTACTGGGGCTGATTAATACCCAGGGGGAAAAAACAAACTTACAGTCTAATTTGTTTACTTTTGTCTTTTAATATCAAATTATTTTCGAGATCTAAATTCTGTTCTGCCAGCACAGTAAATGCTACTTAACATGCATGGAACTTTAAGAGATACTTGTTATTTCAGTGTCGACTTTATCTCTAATTATATTAGTATGGATTCAGATAGGACACTGATAATATAACAACATGGAATAATTTAGCATTAATTATTTTTTATAGTACGACATTTACAAATCAACCCTAAACTAAGAGAGACAAAGGGTATGGTGGTGGTGGAAGAGAAAGTGATAACAATGTCTCTTTCTATTGGCAAGACTGTAGATATTGGAATAAATTGAAACCAAGTCAGCCAATTTTCAATATGCCGCAACTCTACAAAATTAAAAAAGAAATTAGCTTACAGTAGTTGCTAATTTAGGAAAAATGGTACATGAGCAATAGTTCCTTTCTATGACACATCTGTACTTAGTATAATTAAACATTTTATCAAAAATGTAGAAAATTGTCTAGAGATTTATAGTGTAAGACCTACTGTACTTAAAAAAAAAGTCCAATTTCATGCCCAATTTAATAGATACAGTGTTAGATCTACATGTCCAGTGTAATTACTTGGACATTTCATTCTTTTCTAAGGTTCTTTTTAGAAACCAGTTCAGATCTGACCTTGTGTAAATGCTTTTTAAATTACTCTGAATCATTTTACAAATCCAATTAGTGCACAGTCAAATCGCCTCAGCTCACCTCATTTGACACAGGGTGCTGCTGAAGTAGCTTTACTGCTTATTATGATTCCTATTTACTTATTCTTTGTCATTTTCAGAATATGTACAACCAAAATATGGAATAATTCTCAGAAGCTCACGTTCAAACCTGGGATAATGTGGAGGCATCAGGTAAAATATTTGTCTGATTAGGAGCATGAGTTTCTCATCATAATTCAGTGGCGGTAAATGGATGCTTTGGAAAAGCATGAAGTGTCACTTAAGTTTCACTTGCCTGAGGTATCATTTAATCAGCAAGCGCAGTTAATAATTTTGCTTTTCTATTCGTCAAGATCTCAATATTTTTTCAATATGAAGTCTGCTCCAGTGTACTTTACATGACATTTTATAATTAGTTGTACTTGAGAATTTGGCAGTTTTAAAAATTCATACAACATTCTTAGTTACAATTTATAAATGATTTTAAAGTATAATTAACATTCATCTTTACAAGTTATATGCAAACAAATATGCAAATTTAGAAATAAATATGCAAACATATAAAATGTTTTTGAATTAAGTAGTCCTTAACATTTTTAATGAAATCAATATTTTATTCATATTTTGCACACAATTTTGAGTACTTACTGATTTGGGGGTGTCTACAGCATATATGCTTTTGCATATTGTAACCTCTAACTACCAGCAACAGGAAGGAAATGAAAATGAATTTTTTTTTTCTTTTTTGGAGATGAAAACCAAAGGCTAATTTAGTAGACAAATCCAGGAGGTGCTGTTGAGCGGATTATTGATGCAATTAAAATGGTCTTTTGCTCCTTGAACTGTTAACCTTATAAGGAACTTCTGCTTCCTTAGATGACACAAAACTCTTGCGCATCTCAAGAAGACAAAGTGGAGGGCACCAACAAACTGCCCCCTACTTTCTTGTGTGGCTATAAAGGCCAACACACTGAGTTGGTATCTGTGGATTTTTAACATATTAAAGTCTGAAAGCAGAAGAAAGCAGGCTTCAGTATAAAATGAACAAAGAATTATTGGGAAAATGCAACTTAGATGGAGAAGTCGCTATGCAAGAGTACAGATTCAGTTTAGTTATTATGATTTTAAAAACAATCTCTTCTAAAAAGTTAACTGATTCAAGATCTTAGTTCACTCATTCAACAAACACTCATCTTTTTAGGCTCAGTTTCCGTTCTTCCTCTGCAAGAAAGATTTCTCACTAGCAGAGTCCTCTGTCTCTGAAATCATGTTGCATTGTAAGTTAACCAGGCAATGATTTGTATGTGCCCACCATGGGCAAGGAATACATTCATTGCTAGCAGGGGTACAAAGAAGTATCAGAAATAATTAACTAGCATCACACAGTTTAGCTGTAAAATGTTCTCCAATTTTTACAGGTATGCATGCTTTATTATCATTTTCAAATGGCAAAATTCTTGAGGGAAAAACTTCATTTATACAAGGGATAATGAGAAGAATTTGTTTTTTGAGTGGCATCTCTGATGAATTAGTAGTTACTCACTGGTATGCTCTGTAAAGAATGATTCTGAGGCTGTGGCATTAGCAGTACCAGCATTGCCATGTTTTTGTTATTCCTGCTCAACTTATAATCTTTTTAAAAGAAATAGCATTTCTTTTACTAGAGAATGAGGGCTTCATGATCCATTTAATTTCCCCATTGTAACTGCTAGAAATTCAGCGGAGAATTTTGATATAAATTTCTTCTTCTCTTTTATTGCTTGACTTTTTTTCTTTTATTTTGTATATCATGTTACTGTACTATAGTTTGTTTTTGACAGCTGGTTGCTTTAAGTCTTTTTGAAAGAAACAAATCATTGCATATACTTACTTCTTCCTGTAAGTTTTATGGTGCTTAGCATAGGTCCAGGACCCTAAGGAGGCATAGAATAAATGCACTTTGCATGAAGAACACTGAACTTGATGCTATGGAGGTCCCATATGGTAGGTGCACAACGATGCATGAATGAGTAAGTGAATGAATGAATGAGTTCAGAGGGAATTTAAGCCATGAGAAAAATCATGATGGTTTGTGACTTATCAAGGAAAGCATCCGATGAATCTTGGCTGATGCCTTAAAAAAGGCATAGAATGATGATTGGAAGAGGAGGAAATGGCTTAGAGGAGAATAGAGGTTTAGCAAGAAGAATTTAAAAGGACAGGAGCCATCATGTAATAATATTTGACTCCTCTCCATGGGCCTATTTGCTTGTGTGGAATGTAAAATTTCAGGGAACAGAAATTTTTAAACATTAATTTGGAACACATTAGTGTGGCCTTCCACAGAATATACCAGAGTGTTTTTAGGTTGTTTGAAGATGAAGATGATCCTCTCACCTACATTATTTCAAGTTCAAAAATTAAAAATTATAGGGCATGATAATTTCAACTTGTAGATTTAGGGTAAAATAATTCATTTAGATGCATCAGAAATTAATCTTCCCTCATAGAATCAGAATAAGCAATGAAAATTCTGTTTTGCAGCAGCAAGCTGCTCCATAATGTCTGTGGGGACTGGTTTTGTTTATTTGCTGCTATATGATAGTCTTAGGTAAACAACATACAGCTATATCTATGTGCATCTGGGTAGGCTTAAACATTTTTATTATGCAACTTAAAAATGAAAAAGCCAAATCTGCTGCACTTAACAAAACAGCTAAATCCCATTCAGTGTAAAACAAACCCCTACCACCTTCTTGTCAAGTAACCTTGGCCTTTAAAGGCCATCCCCACACAATCAGTCACTTCCATATGCCTTTCATTCTTCCCATAATCTAGGATTTTTTCCTCGACGTTTTGTTTCTCTGGGCTGAATTTCATCTCAGTTGATTGCCCAATTCACTTTTCATTCACTCATAATTGTTTTTTGAATTGTCTTAAATTCTCAAATGGATTATGACAATTTGAAAATTAACAATGGTGCCTTAATTGCATGGGGCTGTGTGATCCACAAAACCCTGTTGGCTGACGTTTTTACCCCCATCTGTAATTTTTTTTTTTAAACCAAATGTGAAAAGGTAGAAACACATATAAGCATAAAACACATGTGGTTGTGATTTACAAAAATTGTTGACTTTCCAGTATTTGGAAATTAACCACAGACACTTGTAAAACCATTTTACAAAAGAAATTATTTTAAAAATTCAATTGGATTTTCTTTCTCTCAAAGTTAGCTTCTTTTGTGGAAGCAGCAACATATGCAAGCAGGGCAACATTTTCTGGATGTGTATGGAAATTAAGATTCAGGAAAAATAATCATTATTCTTTAATTATGTAACTTTGGCTGGGCTCTCAATGCAGCTTGGCAATCCTCTCACTTGTCCCCGAAGGACTTCCTCTAGAATTCCTCTTGAGGCAGCTGTTTGAAACCTTTAAACTCATGCCATTCTTCTCATGCCCCTCACTCTCAGCCTTTACCCTTTCTTCATAATTTACAGAGACTATAGCAGCTCCAAGCTATCTCCTTGGACTTTCTTCGCTTCCACCTACAGACTCGCCTATAGAAGCACACCTGTTTTTTTTTTTTTCTTTGAGATGGAGTTTTGCTCTTGTTGCCCAGGCTGGAGTGCAATGGCGCAATCTTGGCTCCACCTCCCTGGTTCAAGTGATTCTCCTGCTTGAGCCTCCTGAGTAGCTGGGATTATAGGCGTGAGCCAACACGCCCGGTTAATTTTTGTATTTTTAGTAGAGACGGGGTTTCACCATGTTGGCCAGGCTGGTCTTGAACTCCTGACTTCAAGTGATCTGCCAGCCTCGGCCTCCCAAAGTGCTGGGATTACAGGTGTGAGCCGCTGTGCCTGGCCAAGAAGCACACATCTTTTAGTATTTCTTCTTCAGTCTTAAAGTAAGAGGGCTCTTCTTTCATCCCATTATTAACTTTTTGGGTTCATTGGATTCTATCTCCTCTGACCTCCTCCCTGGATGTAAATTTTTTTTCTTTCTCTTATCTCTGATTCCCTCTCTTCAGCCTACAGACGTGATCAAATGTAATCTTCCCCATCTCCTATTGGCTTTAGCCTCCTCCCAACTCTCATCTTACCTACCTTGGCCCTTTGTGTGCAGCCAGCCCTCTTTTACTTACCATCCTCCTCCCCACTCACCATGCATTGGGAGTTAGTAAAAGAAGGCCACACCTATTCCAGGTAATCACCTAGGAGCTCATGTCCTGTCTTTTTCTTTTCTCTCCTAGCTCATAATCTTTGTTCTCTATTGCTTGGTTTTTCACCCTGCCTTCAGAGAGCTGTTTCTGGATACTCAATTTTTGGTTTTATGGTTTCCTTGATTGTAGCTTTCATATACTCCTCATTTAAACTATGTCTCAACCTTAGTTTTTGGGCCAAAGTTTGGCCCTTTCTGCCAGGAAATGGAGTTTTAGACATTTTTCTAAACTATGAAGCCTTTTAAAGTTGTGCTTTGGAGTACGCTTTCTGTTCTCTACAAAAGCACTGTCCCTGTTTCCTCAGCTCCCACTCACTTCTTATCCAATTGAAGCTGGTCTTGCTAAGATGACTAATAAGTCCTCTTTGACCCCTACAAGCAAGATGACTTCCTAATGCTAGATCCAATAGCGCATTGGCCAACACTAGGCCAAGTGGCCCATTTCCAATTTTCAATATTGTCTCATCTTTTAATACTATCAACTTCCCTGACTTTTTGATATTTTCCAACTGTTGGCTTACAGCACACCTATCAGTATGCATATTTTTACTGATTATCTATTACTCCGATTCCTGAGATACAAAGGGGAGTGGAACATGGCCTCTGCCCCCACAGATATTACAATGTAGGGTAGAAGAAAGACAAGTAAATAGGCAAATACAATTCATGATGTAAAGTCTACACATGGAAAATACTCAATCATATGCTTGTGGGGGCCAAAGAGGACTTACTTCTATACAGAAGCTTGAGGGATAATTAGGAACAGTCTAGGTCATGTGGGGACAAGGGTGAGAGTTCCAGGAAGAAGGAGCAATTCTACCAAAATTAAAAGGAGAGAGGACAGGAATGTTCAGATAACTTCAAGGAGTTCAGTGTGATTGGAGCACAGGGGTTAGGGTGTGTATTGTAAGAAATGGGCTGGACAGGAGGCAGGGACCAGGTCATGGAAGGCCACATGAGTCATTTTTAAAGAGTTTGGAAATTGTATAAAGGCAATGAGAAACTACTGAAAAATGTTAATATTATACAGAGGAGTAACATCATTACAGTAATATTCTGGAAATACCACTCTGGACTGCGATAATGAATTTGGTGATGGTAAGAGTGGTGGCAGGAAGTTGGGTTAAAAGGCTGTGGCAGAAATCTAGGCAAGATGGCCTTGGTCTGATCCGATAGAGTGGTAATATGGATATATAGAGGTAAAAATAAGTGGTGGGTTTTAGTGATATGAAAGAACAATAATGGAAAAGACTTGGTAATGGATTGAGCTATCCATTTCAATTATCTTCAGTTCCTTTCTATCCCATTGTGGCACACTTACCCATAAAAATGATAGCATTTCTCACACTTTATGTTATTTTTCTGTTATAGTATAGGGTCTATAACTAGGACTGTATTTGATTAATCTCTATGTCCATTGCTCAGCTTGATGTTTTGTGGATAACAGATAAACAATCAAGTCTGGTTGACTGAGTGACTCAACTTCCCTGGGTAATGTTTGATATATTAATTTTTAGCATATACCTCTGTCGGATTATCTTCCCCACCCCTCTCACCCTTCCATTCATTATAGAACCATAAAGAATGCTTCCCAGTTTGAACATTAAAAAAATACCCCGCAAGTAAAATTTATTCTTATGTTTAAACTCTTTATAAATATTTATTTTTAATGATGTGAAGCCAGATACTCTATCATTCCCTTTATTAGCTTTCTGTTGCTGCTGTAAAAATTACCATAAACTTAGAGGCTTAAAGCAACACAAATTTATTATTTCACAGTTTCTACAGATCAAAAGTCCAGGATAGCTTGACTGGGTCCTATGTTCAGTGTATCACAAAGCTGAAATCAAGATATTGGCTGAGCTAGGCCCTTATATGGAAGCTCTGGGAAGATTCCATTCTAAGGTTGTTTGGTTGTTGGCAAAATTTCGTTCCTGGCAGTTGTAGGATGGAAGTCCCTGTGTCCTTGCTGGCTGTCAACTGGGGGCTGCTGTTAGCTGCTAAAGACCACTCAAATTTCTCTTCACCTGGCCTCCTCCCTCTTCAAATCAGCCATGGCAAGTCTTGTTTTGATTCTCTTAGATTTCACCCTTTGACTATGCTCTCAGATTTTTAGACTCATATGATTACATTGGGACCACTGGTATAATCCAGGGTGATCTCCTAATTTTAGGGTCAACTGATTAGCAACCTAAATTACATCTACAAAGCTCCTTTTGCCATGTGATGTAATATATTTATGGGCATGATATTTTGTCATATTCACAGTCTGGAGATTAGAATGGGACATTTTAGAAATTCTATTTAATACATTCCTATTTTAAATTGAGAAAAGTTATATAATAAATTAGACACCACTATAATGTCATATTGTAAATTAATCAGTAGTGTTGGGCATAACTTTTTCCAGAAAGTGTCCTATAATTTCATCTTATATCTTTCATTTGTTATGTACTGAAGTTTTAGATTTGTTTTTTAACCTTTCCACCCTTCTACCCAAATCTACTATGTTGAATGGGGAAAGGATCAGTCTTCAGTAGCCAAGATGCCCAGATAATAATGTCCCAATGATGCAAAATATACATATATAACTTTGTGACCAGAAACAATTATAGAGACAGATTTTTAGCTCTGAGGAAGGAGAGAGGAGGCAGTGTGAACCTGTTGTAATCATATCAAGCACTTACGATTTCTGATCCTGAGGAATGGAGAATCAAAACTTTTCATTTTGGATAATCAAAATTCCTTGATAGCCCCCATATTCAGATATGACTTTTTATTTATTTAATACATATTTAATGAGCATCTGTCAGGTTCTCAGACACTATTCTGTGCACTAGGAATAGGATGTTGGATAAGGCATGCCAGGTTCCTGTCTTCTTGGAACTTCTTGTTGCTGTGTACTTTGGCAGACAAAGGAGTAAAATGGCAAAAAGAGGAGAGATGGGGGTGGTGATCTCTTCTCTTATGAACCAAATGCTCTTCTCATATGCTCAGAGAGCTTCAGATACCAATTTTTCTCTTTTCCTGAAAGGCAGCTGATATAGTTTGGATGTTTGCCCCTCCATATCTCCTGTTGAAATGTAATCCCTAAGGTTGGAGGTGGAGCAGATCATGGGGTGGAGGTTTGGATCATGGGGCAGATCCTTAATGAATGGCTCAAGGCCATCCCTTTGGTAATGAGCGAGTTCATGCAAAAGCCATTTGTTTAAAAGAGCCTGGCCCCCTCCTCTCTCTCTCTTGCTCCTTCTCTTGCCATGGCGATGTGTCTGCTCCCCTTTCACCTTCTGCCATGACTGTAAGCTTCCTGAGGCCAGAAGCTGAGCAGATGCTCATGCCACACCTGTACACCCTATAGAACCATGAGCCAATTAAAGGTCTTTATAAATTGCTCAGCCTCAGGTATTTCTTTATAGCAATGCAAGAACGGCCTAACACAGCAGCCTTGGAGGGCTGAAGGAGAGACTCCACAGGAGAGATGGCCTTGACCAATATGACTCAGCAGGGGTGTAGGTCATAGAGACAGATAGAGTTGGAAAAATACTCTGATTAAACATTAGTGAGTTTTCTTTTTTCAAAAAAGTTTAGCATAAGGAAAAAAATGCCTAAAGAAAAAGTTTCAAGGATGACTTTAAAAATTCAACTGACAAAGTACTAGTTTGTTGTGTAGAATATTGGGAACATTTGGTGATACAAGAAATAGTTAACGGTTCTTTGCTTTTGTATCATCACCTTGTTTGGTGCACTGAGGCCCTGATGAGTTCCCAAAGAATATCGGGATGTGAATACAAATTGTCAATCTTGTAAAATCAGTTTACCAGTCAAATAAAAAAAAATCCGGACTTGCCTTTCTTTCATACAATGCTCAGAACACCAATGCCATTGAGCTTGTTTGAGAATAAAGATGAGGAAATTGTCAGTCATCAGGTATAGCACTAGCAAATGAAAACAATATTTGAGAGACCATTTATTACCAATTTCAATTCAGCTTCATTTGTGGATACAAACATATTGTGAGTATTTATCCATTTCTTCTTATTTTTTAGAGAAACAAAAACAGAAACGAAGATATCCATGACACCTAATGTTACAAGGAGAAGAAATCACCTGTAATCACAAGGGTACTGAGAAAAGGTAACAGACAAATTTATATTTGTGGAACCAGGAATCTTTCTGATGACTTTCAGAAAGGGTGGACATACAAATAAAAATCAACCTTCTTCTTGGTGAGGATTTGACCTTGGTTCCATATTAACCCAAGAGCTGATAAGCACAAACCTGGAGTCCAGTTTTTATGCAAATATAACAACTCTGCTTATACTTTGAATTACTTGTATGAAGTGGGGAAAATTTTTTACTCTCTCTGAACCCATAATTAAAAAAAATCTGTATGACTTGGATAATAAACCCACTTCCTAGAATTTTTATGAATATGAGATATTGTGTGAACTACCTAGTATGTTATTGACCACATGGTTTGTGTTTAATATGTGGAAGCTAGTATTGCTATTATTGTTGTTGTTATAAACGATAGCACTTCTGTCTACATAATTCTCAAACTTTCCCCCTGAAGCTCAAGATACTTTAGTACGTTAATGATTATTAACTTCAATGCACAGATTGAGAAATTAGCAAAAAAATATGCAAGCCACAGAGTGGAGAAAGAAAATTCCTTGTCATGTAATTTGCCACTGTAATTAGATCTACTTGATGATGACCTTTAGGGGACTGCCTCAGAGTGCTGAATTGTTCAATTCATTAGAGTGGCACCATCAAAATGACCTGATAATGTTAACAAAATTGTCCTTGTACCAAGCAGAAGAGTCTTTTCGTTCCTTTTCTGCCTGTAGTTCCAGGGCTACAGAAGCCCAGCAAAAAGCAGAAGCAGTGAATGAACAATTATTTGGGATGATGCTAATGGCTGATGTCTCAGAGGAGGCAAGCACCCTTTCTCAGACAACCCAATTTCTTGACTCTCAGCCTTCTTTGGTTTAACTTTGGATTGTTAACCCTTTACTGCCTGAGACTTTGTCTAACTCCCTGTGCCTTTGGAGTATGAAGTTCCCAGTATATCATCTGCATTGATTTTGGTTCCTGTTTCACAAGCTGTGCATCACAGACCTTTATCTTGCAATTATCCATGGTCCGGATGACCAACTTCAGCCTTAAAACCAGGAGCAGACTTTTCCAATCAACTTTTGCAAATTCAAGGGGAAAGAAAGAAAAGAACCATGTAGGCTCTTGGATGTTACTTCTCTTAGGGAAAAAGGAAGGATATAGCTTGATATTTTTACTGCAGTCTCCCCAAACGTCCCACCCATCATGCTGCCAACATCATTATTAATCCGTACCTTCTCTGGAATTTTATGGGCATGTTGAATTCATTGTCATCTCCAGAAAAGAGCAAAGCCTGGTGTGGACAATTTAAAACCACATTCAGTTGCTTTATTTTGGCCAAAAGTTTAAACATTTTTGTTCTTTTTTTTTTTTTTTTTTAGCTTGTTAAGCCGTTTGCAGAACTACTGCTATAGACTAAACCTGACAGGTCTGAGCACATAGTATAATTGTGCGATGCACACATGTGTGTATTCCCTTCCCTACACACACACATACACACACACACACACACACACACACACACACACACGCTTTCCATCAGCATGTCAGATTTATGGAATTTGAAATGTTTCTTTCTCTAGAGAATGGTATAACATTTACATAAAATATCAGCTTACATTTTGTGAAATTTGACAAATTACTCATAAATCTCTCTTTCTCCCTTAATCTGTTCTTGACATGTCCCCAAAAGTTTTGAGATGGCCTTAGTGATACATCTTATACTCATGTCAAGTATTTTGTTGACATCAATAGGAGTTTTACTCATGTAAAAAGCCCTGGATTGGGTTACCAGACACATGAAGCAGACAAGAAGCATTCAAAAGTTGTCAGTAAATAAGAAGTGTCAAATAAGTGTCCACCACAAGGGCAAATATCCCTGGGTATCCATTAACTTCAATAAACAGAACATATTTGGCAGTGTGCTGTTTGACATGGATTTACAAAAGAGTTTGCCAAATCATTTTTTTCTTTCTCTCTGTGAAATGTCAGTGAAAGAAAAAACAGGGGGATGGTGGTCCCATTATTGGATAATTTCTATAATATTGTATAAGAAAGATAGGTTATTAGATATTCAAGATATGTATAGTGTACAGAGGCACCAATTTGGTGGGGAATTGATGATTCTTTCACCAATCTCCTAAGCACTGGCTTTTACAAAGCCAGTCCTATGACTTATGGCCCTATTCTTGAGTAAAACACATTAGTTCAATATCTCTTCATTGGTATCTTAAAAAATTGTTTAAAACAAATGTTCTTCTATTTCTGTTTTAGCATTTATTTTTGTTTGCATATGACTAAGCCTGTTTCTTTTTGGTAAATTTAATTTGCTATAGTTTGGCTCCCAACACTGAAAGAATGGCATCCTCTGAGATAGGGCTGCCAACTATGGCAAGTAGCATTGCAAAGTATATAAATTTGCTCTATATACTTTTCAAACTCAGATGCAGTCACTGACATTTGGCCTGATCTAGGAAACCCTGGGGATTGGAAAAACACAAAGCATACTACTGTACTGACGTGCAAAATGTCTTATAATCTGTCTTTATCTTTCATGGCTGCAGTGGTCTGGATAAATTAGACCAAATTGGGCTAAACACTGTCCTTGGCTACACTCACGTAGCTGTTTTCAACGGCTAATAGGAGCTGTGTGTGCACATCCAAGGACAGGATTTGGCCCCCTTTGTCTTTGCACAAGCAGTTGCTTTAGTTGATATGATTATTCCTGAATGTTTTATAAGCAGTGTTTTTGCCCAGTTTAAATCTTTTTTCACTTTATTCTTCATAGTCAAGACATTTATGAATATGGAAACGTGTAACCTAAAATCTTCGGTTTCCGGAAAAATAAAAATCTCCCTAATAAAACCTGTGAAAATTGCAAATGAACTGGGAAAGAGGTAAAGCAAGTCATATAAACATTGGCAAAAACACAAGTAACACTGAGAAAATGTGTTAACACCCATTAATGGTTAATAATCTGATTAAAATTTTTATAGCACATCGATCCTTGGCCTTTCAAAAGGGAATCTGTCATTAAATAATATTTTCAAGGAAAATACATGTCACCAAATACATTTATTTATTCAGATGCAAAAAAGCTGAAATAAACTCTCAATGTAACTCCACCCTCTTCTGTCAGAAAATTTCTACATAAATCTCACTATTTTCCAGAGGATAAACCTTCTGAAATTGAAGAGAACCAGTCTGACAGAAAAGTTTTTATTACTGAAAATTGCAACCTTGGCTTATCTTTGAATTTTCTCGTAGAAAACAATAAATACAATCAGCGCCTTAAGGTTTTGGAAGAGACTTCTTGCATAAATCAATACATGATACGAATAAAAAGGAAGACACTATAATTTCTTGACTTTCTGACGCATTTGCAAGGATTAGCTCATTTCCTTTGTGCTTTGAGCAAATCTTATTTATAGTTCCTTATTGCCCATTCGCTGAAGATGATCAATTTAAGAATGTATTTAATTATACACTGGAACAGGGACTTTCAAAAATTCATAAGTATATACATTATCCATGCCAATATATAAATAATTGCAAGTTAAATATTTTCACTTTTTGTGGAGTCATAATCCTTTATATAATAATGTAAGCAAAATAATCCCACTGAGTTCTTTGGTCAATAATTTGTCTAAGATAGTGGACTTTTTTTTAACTACCTGCCAATGTGAACAGGTTCCAGGTATTTGAGATCTGTCATATCTTTGCTTGAAATATTTTGAATACCAACTCCAAAAACTCGACATTAATAAAACATTAAAGTTCCAACTTATACCCATAAAAGTCAAGAAATACAGAGTTAAGGTCGACTCAGGTCTCTTAACTCAGTTCTCCTGCATGCATGCATGGGTGATGGGGCAGCGGTGTGAACTGTTGCTTAAATCAGTCTTCCTGCATAATCTGAAAATATAATTGAATTAGTGTATAAAGTATTTACATACCCTCCAGTAGAGAGCCCCACACACTATATTATCCACATCCCCTCTCAGGGCCCTCATTTTAACTCCTCACTGCAGTGTTCCTGCGAGGCTTCTTCAAACATTCAGAAATTGGACTTGCAAATACAATTTCCCTTCTTTTATGAGGCTTCAAAATGAGTGATGCACACTCAGCTTTCCTAGTTGCTTTCAGCTCCTGGCCAGACAGATAGAGTTTGGGTAATATTCTTCCTTTTGGTTAATATCCTCAGGGTTTGCTAGGTATTAGACAATGTCATTCTGTGGCTAAGGATTATTTTATGCTCTAATTCAACCAGATGCAGGACTGCTTGCCATATTAATATGAAAATTAAAAACATCAGATTGAATTTAGAAACATAGTTGTATAGCAGACTTTGGCTTCAGGTGGATCTATGTTCCCACTGGGTGCTTACTCTGCCACATACGTTAGTTAAGCTTTCCAAATCGCTGTTTCTTTCCTCTGTAAGGTGGGGATAATAATTGTCCTCAAGATTTTTTTGATTCAATGAGATTGTGAGAATTTAAAGAGAAATGTGTATAAAGTTCTTGGTATATAGTAAGCACTTAATAAATGTTTGCTCTTATTATTAGCACTCATTTTGGTAGGAAATAATATATTGCTTCAATTCATTTTTTTTCTTTCATCTGTCATACAGAATGGGACAGGGGCCTTCAGTAGAATTTGAATGTTCAGAAATGTTAAAAATGAAGTTGAACAATAACCATAAAAAGAATGCTCATCCTCATCCATAGTTCAAGAAATGTGCAGAAATATCATTTTTCATCATTCAGATTGGTAAAGATGAAAAAGAATGGTAATATCCAGTGCTGAGTATGAAGAAATAGGCTTTCTCATACAGTGTTATAGTACTAGTGAACTAGTGTGTCATCTTAAAAGGCAGTCTGGCAATGAGTATAAAAATTAAAAACATGCATCTTGTTTGACTCAGCAATTCTACTCTTAGAAATTTATCTTAAGAAAATAATCAAGTAAGTGTTCAAGAATAGTCATGAAAGTCCTACAGAAAATTGGAAAGAGCTTAAATGTTAATATGGGACTGTTAAAATAAACTGTAGTGCAATCAGACAATGGAATACTATAAAACTATTAAAAATGAATGAGTTTTACATGTGTGATAGGTTGAATTGAGTAGTCATAAATTGTAGGGCAGACACTTGAAATGGTTCCTGTTTTTTTTTTTTTTTTTTACCTTAATAACTGTTGCCACTGCTCTCTGTAGAATGCCCTTTTTCTTTCTGAGAAGTGGGTTTCCTTAACCATATCTCAGTCTTTTTGCAGAACTTTTCAGTCACTTTTGGTTATTTAAATAGTTTGATTTAGTTTATTGAGACCCAGGGCCAGCTTCATGGGTGTGTGATCTGTGCAGAGTTGCAAAGAGCCCTGTGCTCAGAAGGGCCCCACGCTTGGTTTAATGATTGATTGTCACTATCTTGAAATTCTTAAGAATTTTATCTTTAAAGTCATGTTTTGTAAGTGTAGTCTGATGAGACAATGGCTCATGTGCATGAGCCGAGAAGACACATGCAATATGCATGTCTGCCATTCTTTGCCACCCCATTTGCACATAGCATTTTCAATGTCCATGGGCACAGAATTCCCGTGGACCCACGATGTGTGGGAGGTCAAAGTGAATAAAAGGTAAGGGAGCTCCATCTATTATTCAGCAAATGGGGTCCCTGACAGCCCCAAGAGGCCACTCTGTTCATTCAAACCAGAACTTGCTTTGAATAAGAAAGAAGACAACCACATTCTAAGAAACAAGAGTGTTCAAGAAACTCTATCATATTCTTTCATACTTGTACTTCTGTGTATTTGGCAAGCACTTATGCTGAAAATGATGACAAAGAAGTAAAGGGAAAGAAAGGCAACATATAATTACTTTTTCTTTAAATCTTACTTTACTCATCAGTAAGCTGAAGGTAGGAAGTGTTGTAGAAGATGCACATACCAGAAAGTGAAATGAAAACAGTTGAGTTCTGCTAAGAATGAAATACATATGCATGCATGAACTATAAAATATGAATTGTGATTGTAGTGATTCCACATATGAATTAAAAGGTTCATATTTGGATTTAAAAACAACCTAATGGTGAATGGTAAATTTCATGCTAATAAGTCAAATTTAGATTTTTTCTTTACATTACATAGCAAAAAAAATACCATGGTAAGTTGAAGAAGAGGCTTCAGAAAGATGGAAAGAGCTTTATATTTTAGTAGACTTAGCATCTTTTTTTTTTTACTGCCTTTTGAAGAAGAAGCCCCATATTTTCCTTTTGCACTGGGCCCCACAAATTATGTAGCTGGCCCTGATGCCAAAGATGAAAGAAGAAAACGTATTGGGGACGTTTGATGTTTTTGCTTATCAGCATTCATTCACCCTTCTGTTAATAGTCCCTGATTTTCTGGGGGCATCCCCTATGAGTCAGTTTTTTAGAAAGGAGTTGACTTGACAGCTCTATGGGTGCTGTGAGACTCAAACCTGGCCAATCAGAATATTTCATTTTCCTGGTCATATTGATTGGTTTGAACCATGTTTGGTCTATACAAACCATAAGACTTGTATAAGAATTAGCAGGAAGAGATTCTCTGCCTTTTGTTGCTAGAATGTAATTCAAAGGGCTGTGAGCCTGGAGCTGCTGGAGGTTACCATGTGGAGTCTGAGAATGGCCCAGGTGAGAGATGGATAGAAACCAAGTCCTGGTGATACCATTTGAATCTGGATCAACCTATGCCTGAAGTTAGCTGGATGTACATCTGGAGTTAGTTATGTGAGGTCTTTTATGTTCAAGCTAGTTTGAATTAGATTTTGTTACTTGAAACAAAAAAAGTCTGACGCCATGCTATATGCTCTCATTAAGGTTTGTGTAGGACAGATATCTCCAAAAGTACATACAAAATGGCTAAGAGTGAATATCCTGGTCAGGGAAGATTATGAAAAGGCCTTTCATTTATAGCTTTGTACTGTTTTCTGGTGTTAGATTTCATAAAGCAGATATTTATTACTCTAAATCCAGCAAAAGCAATAAACATGTTTTTAACTTGGGGGAAAATCAGTGATGCTTAATCTTTAAAAAAATTTTATTGTGGTGAAAATACATAATATGAAATTTATGATCTTAACTATTTTTAAGTATATAGTTCAGTGGTATTAAGTATGTTCACATTTTGCAAAACAGCGTGATGCTTAATCTTAATGTAATAATTTCCCAGATGGACACAAAAGCAGATGTCTTAAAGTAGATGCTTACTAGAATTGTTTAGTAATGGGAGCCAGTATTGTGATGCCACCTTTTTTACAGAATGACATGGGCATGCAGAATAGCCCCGGAGTCATAACACAGGCCTTTCACCAGCAATTTCACTGGTTGGTGCCATGTAATTATACTGCAGAATACAGCAAATAGAAGATTAATGAGTTTGGCCTTACTAACCACCTAAAGGTGAAAAATTTAATTCTCAAAGTAGGCAATCTTTCATCTTACTGTGTTCTAATGCATGTATATGTGAATAGAAGAAAATTTGGGTTCACAGGAGTATCAAAAATGGGGCATTGAGAACACAGAAAAGTAGTAAAATCAGTCTAAGGTTAGAGCAACCTCACGGAAAGCATTCAAAGAACCTTGCAGAGCACATTTTCAGTAGTCCAGGGTCCTGCTTGATGAAATGGCTGTAACATTTCCTTGAAGATATCTAGTGTCAGTGTTTTATGTGTATCATTGTGCTTAGGGTTTGAGCAGACACCAGCAATGTCAGGAGGGGCTGGGGGCCAGGATATTGTTCTCTCAGCCTTCCACCCAGAGATGTGTTGGGTCACTCTCAACCTGGTATGCAGTGGGCTGGTCTCCAGCACAGGATCCCGTAAACTTGCTAACCCTTGTGTCCATGATCTCAGCTGTCCTTCGCTTCCCTGCCTAGATACTCCTCTTCCCCTGAACAGAAAACATGCGTAGTCATCTTCACCAACTGATTGTTTAATACCGGGAAATTTGTTTTCGGTGTTCTCACAATGAGGTTTTGAATGGACTGTTTCAATCTGACACTGTTTTTTGATGTGTATGTACAGAAGCAAAACTGTCATTATTTATTTATATTCAGTAGATCAGATGGTTTCTTGGAAACTTGCTCGGACAGGGTGAAACCTGAGGACACTGGCTGAGGTTGAGAGAACGGGGTGAAGAGGGATCCCCATGAGGCAGCAGGAGCAAAGAGTGAGGGTCTGGGACTTTGGAACACAACCTTTGCTACTGCACCATTTCACTAGGGCGGACCTTTGGGATGGATGTGGGTTGTTACAGCACTGGGAGGGGGCAAACACGATTCAGTTATCTCTAAGTTGTTATCGTTGTTGTTCTTGTTATTAAAGTAATGTGGGCATCAAGTAAAATGTTCAACTGGAACAAAAGAGAATCCAGTGAAAAGTAGTTCTCCTTCTCACTTCTACTCCTCTTCTGTCCCCGGAGGGCACCACCCCTGGCTTGTGCATTCTTCAAGATAGCTTGTGCCCAGTTCAATGCCCTGTGTAGTTCTTCACTTTGGTTTTACTTAGGCTTTGACCTATTAAGTAAGGGCCTGAACTGAAATTAGAAGATGACACTCAGCTCTGCATTTTAGCATTCTTTCCTTAGAAAAAGTAATGGATAAAGAAGCATATGCAAGAGCTCGAAAGCTGTCACTCTGAGTATGTTAACTCCTGTACCTGTTTTTCACACTTTCTGTGCCATAAAGCTGAGCAGGTGACTGGTACATTCTCTCTTTGTGCAGTATGTGATATTACCAATTCACTGAAAAACAAACTTCAAACTGCTAAAAAAAAAAAGGTAGCTTTTAATTATCTTGAGATACAAGTTGCAAGGAGGAAGCCTGACATTGCTCATCAGTGAGATCAGTAAGCTGTGAAGACATGTGGCCAGATATGTCTGGTCATTAATGTATACAGTATGATCAGATGTCATCATAATTGTTATTATTACAGGATCATAAAACTTTATAGTAACAGCAAAAGCGAGGTACCTTTGTTTGAAAGGTTAGCCAAAAAAACGAACTGAGCTCATCAATAAAACAGATGCAAGAAGATAAGCATTTATAAGGGATTCTTATGAAAATAAATAAGCAAAGACTTTTTCAATAATGTTCACATTTAAATTAGGAAGTAGGGAAATGAGGTCTTAGCGGATTACTTTAGATTGAATTAAATATTGAAATAAATAAAGTAATGTGGTTCTAATATCTGTAATTAACACAGGCTAGCAATATAGATTGGCTTTCTCAGATAACACTGTGTATTTGGCTAAATTTCCATGATTTATATTTTACAAATTTAAGCAATGGGAACACATGTAATTCTAAAGTGAAGAATTTAAGTTTTCTACACAAAGCAATAACAATGCATTTTCCTTTAAAAAAAAAAAAAAGTGTGTGTGTGTGTCCACACATGCTCTACACGCTTTGCCCAGAGATAATCAGGAAGAGTAGTTTCAAAAGGATCTTTTTCTTGCTTTAGTGTCGGATCTTAAAATAAGATTTAAGGGCTGGAAAGTCTGATTGAAGGGGACTGAGATGTGATTTCTAGTAGTACCGCTTACCAGAGCATGGAGAACAGAAAATGCTGTTTCTGTATGTTGGAGGTTAGACATTTCTGGACAGACATATTTTAATTCAGTCTTTTCTTTTGAAATCAAATATATGCTGTAGCTACCTTGAGATGTGCAGTTGCTTATTACAGTTAATGGATTGTTTATCCTCTGTGTCCTTGAGATAATCCTAAGTATGTGCATAAAACTGAGCTCATGCTGCCCATAAAAACCAATCAGCCTGGAGTTGGTCCACAAGGTGTTGAACATTCACTAGAGCAGATGGGAAAGATAATGTTTAATAAAGAGTTAGAGGATTAGGTGCTACGAAACAAGCTAAGAGAAAGGGATAATTTCTTTTCAGGTGAACCTCTGTGACATTTCTTGTACCCAAAGATAGATTAAAATGATCCCAGAGCTATGACTTTTGGCTGCTTTTTCCCCAGTGCCGGCCCTGCATACGTAGCAGCTTTTGACTCTGCCGGCATCGTCACCTGAATCTGTGAATAACTCAAAAGATAGTTTCTCAGGTTTATGAAGATGTATGAAGTGAGTCATTCGCAAATGAATATACATATGAGGAAATGACAGAATTCTGCTAAATATGTTTATATTTGAACAACTGATTCATCTGAGCGTGATTTAGAATGGGATGTGCCTAAGTTTATATAAATGACAGTTAAAAAGATAACTGTCACAATGTTTACTGATGAGGTTTCCATTTCTCTTAACGTTTAGAAGTTAAATGAAAAATGGATTGTGGATTATAGCCTGAGCAGATTTGAGCCTAAATGTAATATAACAACTTGTGGCAAATGGAGGTAGCAGGAGAGTAGAGCCAACTAGCCAAAAGTCCCCTGGAAAGGTATGGTTAGGGAGGCCTTTGAAGGCTTAAGTACAACCTCATTTATTTTTCATCATGTTCACTTAATTAAACGTAGGCTGGGGAGGTGGATTGAAGTAGCTGTTTGTGACGTGCTGGTCTGGGTTCTGGCGTTCATTCAGAGGGTCACGGGTTCAAGTTGTAGCCATGGACCTCAGAAAGCATTTCAGTGTGCGACCTGCTGAGGGGCTGGAACATCCAGGGAGTGGGCACATCACTGCTCCTGCTTTGCTTTTGGTACTGGAACCTGAGCCACGCTCTTTGCTATTCTGTTTAGTTCACTGTAAAAGTGGCGAGGCACTTCTCATTTTTAGCTTCTTGCAGTCTCAGCTCTAATAGCCTGGAGGAAGTTGCCAAACAAATGTAAACTCTCCTGTTGGCCCAGCTACTCTACCTGTGTTTGCGGCAGGGCTGGCCATTTGGCAGTGCACTTATGTTCTGCAGAAATGTGCTATGGGAGGTGTTAAGCTGAATTGGAGGATATTTCAAACCATTCCTTAAATAATAGAATTGAAATGTTGTGTGGCTGAAGTGGCCTGGGATGGAAACTTCTGAGCCAAAAGTTAGATCCTGGTTTTACTTGAAGATGTAATGGAGCCCTGGGGTATGTGGTTTTCAGGCTTTCTCTATTTGTTAATTTTGGAAATGGACTTTTCACAGTTTTACTTCCCTTTTGTGTTAAGTCTTTGGTTTTGCTTCTACATGCAACTCAGGATTGTTCTTTTTACCTTGATTCTAGTCAATAGGCCCGGAAGCAAAGCAACAATGATATGGCCATTAAGAACCAAAAATAAAGATTAGTTTTATAATACAACCAGTGTCCTTAACATAGTAACAAACATAAAAGAGCAGGATCCATTTGCCTCCCTGCCCTCTGAACCCTTTGCCTCAGTTCTGCTTTCTGGAGCTGCAAATATACATATATTCTCTCTTAAGTTAGAATTTCAAAATATTAAAGAAAATTTTCTCATTTTTTTTCCTAACTTTTCTCATTTCCAGGTGAAACTGAAATCACTCATTCATTCAAAAAGTGTTTACTGAGTAGCTTCAAAGAGCAAATATTAGGTTAGAGGCAGTGGGTGATGTAAGCATGATTCAGACAACTATTTCTCATGGACTTTGCTTACTGAGCCATCAACACGCTGGCCACCTTTTTCTAGATGAAGTATCCCATCATTTGATTCTGGATTGAGAACCCTTTGAGAGCAGAGACCATGGCTTCACTTGAGTATCCCCAGAGCCTGATGTTAGACAAGTAAGTGGATGCTCAATAAATGTTTTCTGACTTTTCTCCGTTATTCTAAAAATGAGGCCCCTAGATCTGATTTTAGTTTTATTCCATTGGCTTGATCAGCACTGAGCACAGTGGAGGCATTATAATGCTTGACTGGATGTGACACAGTGTGTGGGCTCAGAATATCTCTGTGCACATGGACTGCTGTAAGGCTGTTTCATAGGTTATTTCATTTAAACTGCCTGGCAATCTTGAGAGGCAGATACTGTTATGGCCAGTTTTCAGATGAGAAAACAGAGGGAGACAAGGGAGTTAAGCTGATTCAAAGCATAGGTATTCTCTAATTTTATATTTGGGCCTTTTTTTCATAAGGACCCTAGCTCTGGTTATCTATCATTTTTCTAATTTTGTGCCTGTGCGTTTGATCCCAATGTAGACCTATACTTTTATCCTCACTGCATTATATTTTGTAAGTTTTGTCCTATACTTCTAGCCTCTTGTGTCCTTCAGCAATCTTAATACAGTCATTTTGTCATCTTAGATTATCCTCTCCCTTTGTGCACTTGTTACTAATTAGCTAAGCTTATTATTTTACATATGCTGATGGTATAAAGGTGGAGAGCTGTGTCACCCATGAGAAACCTTACTCCAGGATGACACTGATCTGCCTTGGGTACATTCGTTCAGTTATTCTACGTTTAGTCTACATTTTTACATCTTGACCATAAAGATAACAAGAAAACCTTTGCAAAATTAAAGCATATTTTGTTTAAATAAGGTGTTTTTTAATATGCGTATGTAACCACATAATATACATATAACACTTAGTCTTCCACATAATAAACATATAACATTTAGTTTTTTATTTGCCAACCCAGAGAATATGACTTGGTCCATTTTATATTTTAATCTGTGTACTAATGAATAGTATTTTTGAAAAACTGTATTCACAGATGTAACTTTTATTATCCTTTTTCATCTTTTCATATTTTTCCTTCCCTTCCTGCCTCAACATATCTCTATGTTCTATATATTTTAAAATTTGGAGGAAAGGTGTATTTAAGAGGCAATGAAAACCTTGATGCAAATTATATTTTCCCAACAGAAACACTTTTTCATTTCAATGTATGCATGCAAAACTTTAAAAGCCTGATTTAAAAATGTATGATGCAACTCTATCATGTGGAGGATGTCACTTAGGAGCTGAATTACAGGATTTGCCTCTCTTTTTCTCTGGCCTTGGGCAATCTAGTCTAATTACAGTCACTTGCCTTTCATTCTGTTTAGTGTTTTTCAGCTATGCATGAAAAAGTTAATCACAAAATAAAATGAAAAACTGTGATGGCTAATCGAAGTCCCATAGATTTCTACACCAGCCTGTCTTTGGGGATGAACACCAAAATGTTACCTTCAAAGCATCATTAGATGTACTGTGCCTATTGGTCTCTACTTCTCTTAAAGAAAAAGATTCCTTTAATTTTAGAATTTCCTAAAAGTAGAAAATGAAAAGAAAATTGAGGCTTTTCCTATTTTCATTTATTTCTTACCTGTAATTGTTGGGAGGTTGTATAACCATAGGAGACACTACACCAATAATCTCAGGGATGGGTTATATTTCTCTTTAGAGCAGTTAGAGGAAGGTAATTTACCACCCCTCTTTGTCCTCTAGTATGCTTTGGAAGGACATTGTGTTAAGAGAATTGCTGATTCCTGGCCTATCTTCTATCTGGATGCCTTGACTAGACTGTAGATCCAAATGCCAACTACTAGAACCAACCCTGGCTGTAGTTTTGTGCATGTTTTTCCTGAAGGGCTGAGATGTTGTCTTAGATCATTTCAAATTCCTTTTTTGACAACCCTACTGCAAACTAAAAACAATGTGCTAAAATTTGTACTTTTAGTAAATATTATTAATTAACCTTGATAAAAATCACCGAGTTGTTTCTTTGTTCTTTGGGAGAAGGAAAAGGAATGGAAGAGGGATGGAAGATGGACGAGCCCTGAAATCATCTGGAAGGGTTGGTGGCGGTGGGAATGGTAGTAGTAGCAGAGGTATGGAGCACAAAAACAAAGTGTTATCAATGCAAATTTGTGGCATATTTAGCTGAGGCTGTCAGACAAAAGATTTCTGGATGGTACATGTCAATTGCTCCTGTGGCTGAAACAACCCTATCTTTCTCAGTTATTTAAAGTGAGTGATGTTGAGAAGCAACATATGCTTCTTTTCCTTCATGCAGAGCAATGAAATTTGGAAATACGTGCCGAGAGAGAAGCAGAGTTTTCCATTTCAATTTATCTCTAAGAAAGGACCACTTTCTGGGATAGTGATAATGGTTGCTAAAACCTCATTGAGAAAAATAACTTAATTGCCCAAATTTGGGCTTAGAACATGCTGCAGCTGGCTCAGTAGAGTGGCAAGGGACCATCAGTCTGCTTTGGAGGAAGTGTCATGTTTGAGAATCATGTGGATGCAGCCTTCCTTTACTGATAATTGGATCTCACCAAAGAGTCATAAGGACTTTCAGAGTAGTATGTACTATTCACACAACATGGCATTTTAAGTCTCAGAAGTTTTTTTTTCCCCTTTTTGTTTTAAAGCTATTTAAACTTATTTTCATAACAAATTGAATAACATGAAAAGTATGTTAGAGTCTATTGAGGAACTCTGTGAATACTTGATCAATAACAGCAATGTGACTAAAGTTGTACATACTTATGTTTTCTGTAAGCAAATGAAAGCCAGTTAATTCAACATGTAACACTCCTATTTTAACTTCCTGGGTGAGACAAACTTGGTATTCCAAATTTCAGCCAGCAGCTGGCTCAATAACTGGAAAGCCAATTTACCAAAAGTTTCAGCTTTGATTGTTTCAAGGTCATAGATAGGACATATGAAATAATCAGATATGCTAGGCCTCAGAGAACAACTAACAGTCTTGAGTAAAAGACAGAGTCTGGAACGTTGAGTGGGTGAGAAAAGAGAGGTATTTTTCATATCAGATCCAGTGAATTGCCCAATACTCCACTGAGATTCCTTTGTGTATTATTGTGAAATTTTGGCCACATGAAATTAGAATAATGCTAATTACAAAATCAGCAGTGTGCTGTTATGAAAAGATCATTAACTCAGGAAATCAGGAGACCTGAGTCTTAGTCCCAGCTAATAATTCTTCATCATTATCTTAATTTCTGAGCAATTACTATGTTACTCTTTTTTAGGCATCTTTGTTTACATTTTCTCTAGCCTGTGCAATAATGCAGCCAAGAATATAGTATTACCCCACGTTCAAGTTGGAGAAACAATTTCAGAGAGATCAGGTGACCCTCCCACAGTCACCAAGCTGGTAAATAGCAAAATTAAAATGCAGACTCTCGACTGTGTCTTGAGGCTGCATCTCTGCAAAATGCTCCATATTCTTTTCTGTATTGGCTGTTTCTCCTTCTTGGAATACCTTCTTTGCTCACCTCAGTCTGTGCAGCTTTTGGTCATCCTTCATGCTTGTCTCAAGTCTAGCATTCTTAGAGAGGCTTCCAGGAGCGCTCCCAGCTTCTAGTCTCTCCCCAGTGTAACTTCTTTCTTGCCCTTCTTACTGTGCTGCTTATGTGGCACCTGCTGACCTAACTGGCCCAATCCCTGTAGCCTTTGGGACTTCCTTCTATTGTGAGTAGTATTTTGAGTGTGACCTCTCTCTCTCTTTCTCTCATTTATACATTTGTAAGACATTTGGAAAAAAAGTTAATTTATAGGAAAGCACTATGTAAACTACTACCCCCAAATGACACAATTTACTATTTAAAAAATACTGGCTTTAAGTATTTTTCTTTATATAAAGAATTAGTTCCCTACTGATCAAATTGAAGTCTGCTTTATACACTTTCCAATTCCACTTGCCTCCTGCCTCCCCTGTGGCAACAACTAATTTGAATTTGGTGCCTAACCTTCAAGTCTATGTTTTTCATTTTTTGTTATATATTCTCATATTTGTGATACAAAATGACATTTTGTAAGAGAACAGTGTAAATACTGCACATGCATTTTGAAAACTTGTTTTTTACTCAATTTTTATAAAAGAGTAATATCGATACATTTAAATCTAATTTATTCATTTAAATTCATTTTAAGTGCTGTGTAGTATTCCATTTCATGAACATAAATATCTTATTTATCTAGTCCCCTTTTTATGGACATTCGGGTTTGTATATGAAACTTTTTTCACTGTACTGGTTTCCCCTTTACTATTAGACACTAAGTTCTCTGATTGAGAGACTGTGGGTTATGTTTCTTTGTGGTTAGAACTATGCCTGCAATTCACTAGGCATTTAATAAATGTATGCTGGGTGAACTGATGAAGCTAACTAGGGAAATGAAGGTCTTCAACTTTCCGAAGATGAACATGATTAGCAGCAGGTAGAGGTTGACTTCAATAATGTTAGTTAAAATAAGAGTTCTTTCTTAGGTTTATGGAGATGGGAAAGTAGGATAATGAAAAGCTCTTTGAAATGATACTGAGATGAGTATGGTCAAGCTAGTAAAATTTTTTGTCATTCTAATCATTTTTGTAAAAGACTAGTAATAGGAAATATATAAAATAATTAATTAAACTATGAGCAAACATACTTATAAATGTGCTTAAGTGCATTTGGCAGGCTACTACCGATTTATGGCTGGAGAGCAAAAAGTCTATATTTATTTCTAACTAGGCCATCTCCATAATTCACCTTGGAGAGATCTAATTACCCTTGAATATTTGACCTTCAATGTGTCAACATAAATATTTCCTCAACATGGCTTCATGGAGATATGGCAGCTGTGTTTGACAGAGATAACATTTTTCTTTAGAAATGTTAAGGGCTATGGCTTACTTCTTTAGTTTCAAGTCATCCCTTCTGACCCACTGCATTTTTTTGTTACTTTCTGAGTGTTGTCCAGCGGGAACTCACCCAATAATTAGGAGAGAGATGTGAGGTCAAGAGTTAGGGGTTGTTGCAAGGAAGAAATGAATTTATACCTGTGAAACCTTAGGATAATATCTGGCACATAGAGCTCAATAACTGTTAGATATTGTCTTATAGCAGAAATATGAGGTAGTTATCTTATAGGCTTTATTGTAAATCACCCAGGATGGGTCTAGAGCTCTTTATATCTCTCCAACCCAAGGTATGTTTTGTTTTGAGGTTCTGATGGGTGAAAGGTCAAGGGTTTCCACAATGGAGAGATATGAACTCCAAAGGCCATCTCTCCATCAGGAATGATCAAAAAGCAGCAGCAGGATTGGGCATTGATTGGATAATTAAAGTGAGGCTTTACACATTTTATATGTAGCTTCTCATGTTGTTGGTGATAATCTGATAGCTACAGGACCATGCCCCGTTCATCCATTTGCTTATTGATTTATTAATCCATTTAAGAAATATTAAGCACTTACAAAGTGCCTGGGACAGTTCCCAGGTACTTGGAAGACATCAATGAACAAACAAAGAAAAAAAGATTCCTGCCCTCCTGTGGCTTACATTCTAGCATGAGGAGACAGAAAATAGAAAATAAGCAATAAATATAACGGGTAAGTTACGTAGAACATTGGAAGATGATAACTGCTATAGGGCAAAAGGGTAAATCAGGGTCACAGGGATGAGGAATGCTTGGGGGGCAGTTTGCAGATTAAATAGGATGGTCAGGATCGGATTCATTGGAAAGATGAGAACTGAGCAAAAACTTGAAGAAGGTGAGGGAGTTAGTCATGCTAATATATGCAGGCAGAAGGAGAGCTAGCACCAAAGCTATGCCTCTCATATTTGAGGTAAGGAGGCCTGTGTGACTAGAGCGGAGGGAGCAAAGTGGAGAGTAAGAGATGAAATCAGAAGAGTACGGAGGGCCAGATGATGTAAGGCCTCAAGGGCTATTGTGAAGACTTTGGTGGTCCATCAGAGGATTTGAGTTAGTGTCTTTAAAAGACCACTCTAACTTCAGTGTTGATTACAAATTCTAAGGGAGCAAGGGTGGAAGAAGCAGAGAGACCTTTTAGAAAGCTACTACAGCTCTCCAGGGGAGAGACAGTAATGGTGCATAGCAGGAGGGTGGCATTAGACTTGAGAAGTGATTAAATTCTGATATATTTTTAGCCAATGTCCTAATGGATTAGATGTAAGATATGAGAGAAATAAAGGGACCAATGATGTCCCCAAATATTTCTTTTTTTGGTAAAAATCTGAAAATATGGAGTTTCTATCAGCTGAACTAATTGGATTAGGTTTGGGCAAGAATGTCATGAGTCCTTTTAGGGGTCTGCTAGTGATCTGGATGTGCAAGTCTTGAGTTCAGGAAAGTGTCTTGGCTAGAGACATAAATGTGAGAGTATTTGGCACATAGATGGAGTTTAAAGCCAAAGAGTTGGGTAAGATTAATAAGGAATTACATTCAGATAGAGAATAGGACCCAAAACTCAGTGCTTGAGGCACACCAACACTAAGTGAAGAGGAAGCAGTGAAGAGGAAGAACTAGCAAAGCAAACTGAGGAGTGACCAGTAGGTAGAGAAGTGTGTGAGTCACAGATGGTAAATGAAGAAAGTATATTAAGGAGGAGGTGATCAAATATGTCAAATACTGAAGACAGGACAAATATGTTGAGGAATAACAATTGACTACTGGGTTTAACTCTCAAAGTCCATTAGTGACCTTGATGGCAGTAGTTTCACTGGACATGTGGAAGTAACAGCCTACTTGAAGTTGGTAAAGGGCAGAATGAAAGGAGATGAATTGTAGACAGCAAATACACTAGTAGGCAAGACTAATCTCCTAAATGAAATTTGCTCTTCTCAAATACTCCTCCATTAGCCCACTAACATGCCAAAAATATCAGTTAGGATTTTCTAACTTCCCTTTGGAGAGCCCTTATAATTCAACTATTGAAAATGTAAACATTTTGGAAAGGGTACCTCAAAGTTATTAACACAGATGCATGAATTTATTTGCACTGAGCTACTGGGGTGGTGATAAAATTGTAGAATTTCAGAGCTATAAAAGATCGTAGACATGACATAGCTGAACTCCTATTATTAGAAGTATATATAGGAAAAAAGTGACCTGCTGAAGGTCGCATAATTGGTGAATCATAGCAATGACACTAGAGTTCAGGACTTTTGTTCTACTGCTTTTTCCACTGCACAATATTTATTCTTGGATTTGATTCCACATGTATATAGGACAAGTGAAGACTCAGGAAATGTTAGGTAAATGACTGTTAAGTAAATGAATGAATAAAGGAATGAATGAATTAACAGATGAGCAAAGACAAGACAAGGTTTGAAATGTGTAGGAAAACCAGTTGAAGGCCCATGAGGCACAGAAGTTTGGAGATTTGCTTTGAGATGCAAGGAAAGAAGAGAGCCAGGAAGAGGAATTAAAATAGTTGAGGGAACAATAAGTGAGAACTACAGACTGATGGGTGAGAGCTTTCTGCCTTGAAAACATTGTAAGTGTTTAAAATTGTTTTAAAAGTAAATGCAGTCAGATGTAGTGGCTTGAGTCTATAAACCCAGTGCTTTGGGAAGCTGAGGGGGGAGGATTGCTTGAGGCCAGGAGTTTGGGACTAGCCTGGGCAACATAGCGAGTCCCTCATCTCTACAAAAAAAAAAAAACAAAAAACATTAGCCAGGCCTCATGGGGCGTGCCTGCAGTCCTAGCTACTTGGGAGTCTGATGTGGGAGAATCACCTGAGCCCAAGAGTTCCAGGCTTCAGTGAGTTGAAATTGCACCACTGCACTCCAGCCTGGGCAACAGAGTGAGACCCTGTCTTAAAAAAAATGCAAACTGTTAATGAGAGTTAATGGAAGAGACTGAAGATGGAACAGCTCTTTTCTAACTGGCATTTTTTTTCTTTTCCATTCTTGCTGTTAACATAAGAAAACTACCAACTTGGTGGCAGCAGGTTTACAACTCCAGGAAAATAAACAGATACAGGAGGTTTCAACTTAATGGAACTCTTATATGCTTGAATGACTCCTGGAACAAAAGAAAGCTGTGCATGATTATTTAGGAAAAGTATAAGACAAACAAAGCATATGTTTTCTAACATCTACTGAAGATAATCTGATAGTCATGTTATACTGGTCTCTGTTCATTTTAGGGTTATGTGATGAAGACGACTTTAGTGGTTCTTAAGTTAGGCACATAAATAAATAATGTTAAGGCTCCACTTTAACTTATGTACCTCAATTTTTCATACATAGTTGCTGCTTTTCTTTTGGAAAGGAAAATACACATTATTTGTTCTCTTGGAAACATTCCATCCTTTTTTATGCTTTTCCTTTCTCTTTTGAAAGATCCCCCTCACACCACATAAATAGAAATGCTCCTGAGATTCATTTGATTTCATGGATGGCAGAGTACTCATTTCAAATAACTTTGGGAGAACCAGATAAAATAGCTACACTATACTGCATTACCTGATTTAGTGCTGGGGACTGTTAGGGGACTAGACGGATGTGGGATATTGAAATGGGAAACTCAAGTTAGCTTTCGGTTTGAGTTCAGTGCGTTGAATCCAGCAGAGTTCAGGGTAGTTAAAAGTTATCACTATCTGATTTGACTGTTCACTGTTTCAAGTGAAATAAGTGAGTTGTCTCTGTTTTGCTGGTAGTAAGGAAAATACTCCTATCACCTTGGTGCTAAATGGCAGTTCCTGAGCAGTATCTGCAGACAACTGGCCGGAAAAGGTGACTTGTTCTTTCTTCCTTGCAGCCATTACTTTGTCAGGGTGAAGGCGTATTGGAGAAGCAGTTGGGGGAATCTTACACCTCTGTTTATCAGGCTGTATATATTCTTGGCAGAAAAAGAAGTCATCAGTTTCCAAAGCTGTCAATCTGGTACCCCCAGCCACTACTAAAAGCCACTTCAATTTATTTCTTCAGTTTTTTTACACTTTGCAGAGTGTTTATTGTAAAGATGTATTAACCAGTAAGGTGACTTTAAGATAAATTACATTTAACTTTGGAAAAGACAGCAACTTCTGCAAAGGTGTCAATGGTGTTTTAAGTAGGAGAAAAAAGTAATAGTGCTCAACACTGCTAGGAGCATCATTATTTCTATTTCAACCATTCTTTTTATTTTTTTTAGAATTTAGTTATAATTTTGTGTTTACCTGTCTTCTCATTTGTTCTTTTTTCTTCATATTTAACTTTGTTTCTGCTTATTCACTCCTGCTTTTATTTTATTTTTGTTCTTTTGTTCCTCCTCCCTGATTTTTTTTCCCACCCAGAAGGAAGAAGCAGGCATTCATATAATAATATTGGATCTATCACCTCATCTGTGTAAGATTATAACCAGAGCAGGCTAGCCTTCCCAGAGTAAGGACATAACCCTCGATCTTACTAGCCAGGATTAGTTGATTCCCCCTGGCTTCAAGCTGTTTACATAGAGTTCCAAGGGAAACTGAGTAGGGCCAGTTTCCCTTGGCAGCCAAAACTAAGCATGAGGCTGAGAGAAAAATCATGTTTTGTCCCTTTTCCTCTGCAAACCTAGGAATCATTCATGTTAAGTCTTACTGTTAAAGTGTAAATGAGCCATTAAAAGTATTCTAGGCACAAAACCGTATTCTGAGGACTGACTGAGTCATTGCTGTGGCCTAGAGTGTTGTTAATATAGAGAATTCAGGAATAAGAGTCACCAAGAAAGTATGGTCATTCCCTAAGAACTATGGAGAGTATAGTGAAAAAAAAGTTTCTTTTTTTGGCAAGAAGAACAATGTAAAATTAGAAAAAAAAAATATTGTGTGCTTTGACAAACAATTTTAGGTCTCCCATTTTATTTTTATTTTTATTTTTATTTTGAGATGGAGTCTCGCTCTATTGCCCAGGCTGGAATGCAGTGGCACAATCTAGCTCATTGCAACCTCTGCCTCTCAGGTTCAAGCGATTCTCCTGCCTCAGCCTCCTGAGTAGCTGGCATTACAGGTGTGCACCACCACACCTGGCTAATTTTTGTGCTCTTAGTAGAGACAGGGTTTCACCACGTTGGTCAGGCTGGTCTCAAACTCCTGAGCTTATGATCTGCCCACCTCGGCCTCCCAAAGTGCTGGGGTTACAGGCGTGAGCTACCACACCCAGCCAGGTCTCCCACTTTAAAAATGATAGAGAAATGAAAAGATGACACAAATATGTCCACATGACGTGTCTTTATCAGTTGAATTCTGAGCAGTACTGGTATACCAAGATTGGGAGCACCAAACTGAGACATAGGCTAATGTATGTAGTCTGAGGTTTATTTGAAGTTCTGAAGCATTTTTGCAAATTATTGGAAAATGGCCATATATGAAAAAGTAGAAGAAAACCTAAATATGGGCCATTATTTTGGTTGTTCTTTATTTTGTTTTTCTTTAGATTCTTAGGGAACTTCTGAAGAATTTTGTTTCTACTATTAATTATTTCTTCCTTATGTCACTGAATGTGCTTATGAAGCTTAGAAAATGTCCAAGGGCTACATCACATAGTCATGACATTCAAGTCTCTTAACTATCTTATCCCTTAGGACTCCAAAACACCATCTGGTAGAGATTAGTTTCTTTAATGCCCCATGAACAAGCCTCAACCCTAGGATTTTAGCCCACCTGCTTAGAACCTCGACTTAACTACGCTTCAGAGATTGACACCTTTTAGTACTTTAGGTATCTGTTCAATACTGGCTTTCTCCAGTTGCACCAAAGTTTATATCCTCTAGATTGAAATATTCAAGTCACTTTTGTCTTAGTTCAATGCCTGCCTTCCCCAGTTGTTCTAACTCTCTCTTCTGTTTTTATGAATAATTATAGCATTTAATACTTATATCATTCATTAAATAAAATATATATATCCTTACACTTTTACCAAGCAGTTTTATGTTACAATAAAATGAACTCCCAAAGGCTGAAATGATGCCCTGTAAAATATCCATCAGACACCTCACCCCACACTGTGTAACATAATTCTGGCTTCATGTTGATTTGGTGTTCAAAGAACATCTAATGAATAAGTGAATACATGGCACCTAGTCTCAGTTAAAACCTCAGCCCAGAACTGACAGTAGGTGCCAAAATACTCCTCTCTCTCTTTCCTTCCTTCCTATTTTTTTCTCTCTCTTTCTTTCTCCCTCCCTCCTTCCTTCCTTCCTTCTCTCATTCTCCTCTTCCTTCCTTTTTTCTTTCTTTTCTTTCTTTCTTTCTTTCTTTCTTCTTTCCTTTTTTTCTTTCTTTCTCTCTCTCTCTCTCTCTTTCTTTCTTTCTTTCTTTCTTCCTTTCTTTCTTTTTCTTTCTCTCTCTCTCTTTCTTTCTCTTTCTCTTTCCCTCCTTCCCTCCCTCCTCCCTCCTCCCTCCCTCCCTTCCTTCCTTCCTTGCTTCCTTTCTTCATTCCTTCCTCTCCTCCTCCTCCTTCTTCTTTCTTTCTTTCTTCTCTTCCTCCTTCTTCCTCTTTTTTTAGATTTGGCTCTTTTCTATATATCTTTCTTCTTTTCAATTCATGATATTAATTTTTGGCCTAGTATTGTAATTGGGGTAAGAATTCAAAGCCCATGGGAAAAAAATTATTCTACATCTTTTATTCATTAATGTAATGTTTTCTGCTCTGGACTTTAAAAGCTTCAGTGAATAAATGTAAAATCTACCTGAAAAACAATTAAGAACTCAAAGACCATTTAAGTGAGCCTGCCATGATTTAGAATTTTTTTTTTAATGCTCATCTTTGCTTAGCAGTGCTCAGGTGAGAAAGAGGAATAGAAAAGTTATGAAAAGTTATTTGATCTAGGAGAAAGAACACAAACCTTAGAAGATAGTAAGAAGTGGATCACATTTTAGTATTTTATTTAATATTATTTTCAAGCCTCTACTTTAGGTATATTAGGTATTTACATGAACACATCAACCTATGAGGGAAGTATAATTAATCCTATTTTACAAAAGCAAATTAATTAGTTTGACTCCCAAAATCCATACTCATTTTACTCTATCATAGTCAAAGCTATATCATAATTTCTATGGGAATCGACTGGACATAGGCTTGACTCCAGCTTTCTGAATTTACTAACTTATACCTGACTATCCTGTTGTATTTGTTTACACTTTGCCAGAGGAACTCCTATGAAATTTTGCTATCATAGGCCAAAATCAGAAGAGAAATAAGATATTAGAGTAATTCTTAAGGTTGGTGATAACAACTAGGTAATGGGACAATATAAATTAAACATGATACAAACTTTGCAGAAATCAAATTGAGGTTCTAACACTACCTTGGGAACACTGAATAATCTCTACTTGGGCTTGGCTAATATTTGCTCATTTCCTGACTTTAATCTGATAAGTAAGTTTTGCAGGGAAAGTTCTTACTTAGGAGGTTCATTCTGTGGAACTCTTCTCAGTGAAGTCTAGGGAAGTCTTCTTCAAAAATCTTACTATTTCTGCAGTTCTGAAAACTTCACTTATCTGGTCAAAATCTTGATCTAGTCAAAACAACAGTCTATTTGGGTTTCATTTTTGTGGGGGGGAATTTTAATCAGTTTTGTGTAAAATCATACTGGCCATAATGGGCTTGGTCGTTAGATGTCCTGGAGGGGGTGGTGAGAAATATATTATTTTCTGTTTTCATGTTGGTCTTTCATTTCTTTGTCTGCAAATTGAGGAACTTAGACCATGTAAGTGTTTTTTAACCTTTTTGGGGCCAGGCCCTCCTTTTAGAAAGTGATGGAATCTATTCTCAGAAAAATGCACATACTTGCAATTTCAAGGGGTTCACACACTACCTAAGGGACTTCGAGGAGCCCAGGGACCCCTGGTTGAGAATCCCTGGACTAAAATGATCTCTTGGGTCCCTTATAATTAAAATATTCTATTATTCCACATTTTATGTGATGAATTTTGTTGATTGTCGTGATGCTAGTAAAAATGAGATATGAACTATTTAGGTAGATTTAACTTTTGTAGCTATAAATGACAAAGTGTCATCTAATAGTTTTCTTCTTTTTAAAAAAACAGTCTTTCTGAACCTTGTCTGCTCTTTAGAATCACCTGGAGAGCTTTTAAAAATCCCAGTGCCTGGCCACACCCCAGATCACTTAAATCAGAATCTCTGGGGGTAGGTCCCAGATATCAGTTTATTAAAGCTCCCCAGGTGGTTCCACTGTGGAGCCAGGTTGAAAGTCAGTGCTCTAGCATGATTAAAACAGCTTCAGAAGTTCCAGATAACAGAAACATCAACCACCAGCTGAAGATAAAAGGACATTCCATTCTTTCACTGCTTTCAAATGTCTGGTATTGAACGCTGTATTTCCAGCTCAAAATAAGGGTTTCAAAACTCCTGTGTATAATCATGCCTTTAAATGTGCCACTCTCTTAGGTAAGCTGGGCAAGCGTTACAAATATAGAATGGTCTTCCTGGTACTGTGTAGATGTGGCAAGGGCTATATTAGGTAGGTCATGCCCTGCTTTGCCACAGCACACATCATAAAAGATTTGTTTTCAACATAAGAACAATTACCATTGTAATACTCCAAACTGTGTGCAAATTGTCTTATTATAAACTCACCATTGGTCCCTATTTAACTGGAAAATCATTCACTCTAAATTTGTCTACTCTCTCTGTATGGCATTGACATTTGTTGGTAATGCCAGGCTTGCTTCACTTATAAGAAAAAGATTTTATGAAAAACAGGCAATGCTGTCTTCTGACTGATTAATAATCTCTAGAGGATCTTTGGAACCTTCTTGCATGTTAACTCTTCCCGCTCTCTTGCTAATTTTGACTTTTTATTGAACTCAGAGACACAAACAATGGTTTTCATGAAATGGAGCAGTAAAAGCATTCTTCATCAGACCAGCTCTCCAAAGTAAGAATGCTCCCTGCCAAAGCTTGGAGATGAGAAATGAGTTGTATAATGAAAAGTTGTTTGTTTTCTGGAGTTTACAAGTCAATTTGGGATACTTCATCAGCCAAGTTTTTATCTCTGTACTAGGCAACCATTACATGTTTTCAACTTGAAAAAATGTCCATTTTTGCTTTCCATGGCATCTGTGCTATATTCAAACCACTCTGTAATTTCATGCAGACAAAGACTTTCCAAGTCACATGGTCTATTTGAGTAATAGAAGTCCATTAAGAATGAACAGAGACAACCTGTATTATAGTGATTTCTCCGTTTGTGGGTTTTGCAATTTCCCTACCAAGCTTTGGTATTTGAAGATGACATTTTGAAAATTGGATTTAACTACCTGAAAACTTAGGACACAGAATTGCCGGCAACCAATTAGTAGCCTGGAAGGACCTCACTGAGTCATGACTGTCTGTTTATCACTTCTTTTTAGGGGAAGGATAAAGGGGGAATGCCTGATTTATAGACATCTTTTTGTTATTTTCCTTAGAAATGCTATTCAAATCCAGAGCTAAGGGAAAAGTCAGATATGAATCCTTGGAGTCGTTAAGTGGCACAATCTGAGTGTAAATTTCATGGCACCAGCCAGGCCTCCAGATCTCAATGGTAACTGTTGCTAACCCAAATATTGTCACTGAGAAAATGACACCCATTAATAATTACTGTTCCAAACACATGAAAGCACCTGAGAAATGTTCACTTCAGACATGGTACTTTTGACTACAAAGGGCGATGGTATACATACGTATGTGTAATTTTTTCCTACATGTGTTACATTTGAAAACTCACTACAATTTATGTTTCCCAATCTTTCTAGAAACTAGAAGAAATAACCCAACAATTAAAAGGCAATCTAGTTTAACTGACTTTTGATAGTTATTATTCACCAGAAAACAAAACACTGGCTATTATGTGGGCTTTGGTAACAGCATGACATGTAGTAGGCTTTACTATTCATAATAAACATAGAATAAAATGGATGGATGAAAGTATCTGTAATTATACTTGAACATAAGAATCAAATTTTGAATAGATTTTGTGCTTTCTTTTCTCTAAATATGTATAAAATTGATATCAAAGCTTATAATTACTACTAAAAGCTTTTGTGATGAAATGATTGCCCCATCTACTCAGATTACTTTTAATATTGTCTTCGTCCATGCAACTATGGCAACATCTTTGGTATCTATACCTCATGCCTTGATTTTGCCTTCCACAATGGGTCTTCAAGCTGCATCATTCATAACAGAAACCATCTGAGGGCACAGACAGTCTTTTGCTACCTCCTTCTGTTATGGACTGAATTTATTTTAAAACTTCTGTGTTGAAATCCTAACCCTCAGTATCTCAGAATGTGACTATATGGAGATAGGAAGAGGTAACTGACTTAAAATGAGGTCATTAGGGTTGGCTGTAATCCAGTATATGACTGGTGTCCTTTGAAGAAGAGGAAATTTAGACCCAGACATGTACAGAGGGAAGACCATGTGAAGACTCAGGGAGAAGGCAGCCATCTGCAAGCCAAGAAGAGCCCCAGAAGAAACCAACTCTACTGACACCTTGATCTCAGATTTTTAGCCTCCAGAATTATAAGAAAATAAATTTCTGTTGTTTAAACCACCCAGTCTGTGGTACTGTGTTATGGCAACTGTAGTAAACTTATATACCATTTTTGTTTTTCTAAATTTGTACTCTTCTTTCCCAAATATCACTAGCCCTTGAAAGTTTGAAATCTATCCTAAGCTTCATGTTATATGCAAAACTTAAAGTTTGTTTGCTTTCTCTGCACCTCCTAGACCACTAATAAATCTGATCATATGGTTTTTCCCAGACTATCTCCTTCTCTGATATTAACAGCTGCATATTTCCTAGTTTTTGCAACATATCAAACAGGAGATCTTTCAGGAAGTTCCTATAAATCATAAAGGGTTTATTCATCATATTCTTAGCTAAGTCATCTGAAGAAGATTTTCTATCTATGGCATGTATCTGTATCATTTAAAATGGAACTTAGGAGAAAACATCAATAGATCTAGATTCATTTAAACTTTGGATATGCATAGATTACACACACACACACACACACACACACACACACACACACACACACACATATTTATTTTTACCTTTCTTCAGCTTGCCCATTCTAACACTCCATAGCAATGCAGAAATAACAAAGACTGAAACAGAAAAATGATTACAATTTTGTATTTGGCATCGGATGAGAGTGTCCACTGAGATTCACTTTTAGGGTGGGGAAAATCATGGTCAGCCTAGTAAAGTAAGCAGCTAGGAAGGCTATGAATTGCTAAGGGGGCACCTCATTGTCTTCCAGATCTCTCCTTAATTCATAGTCCAGGACAGAAAAGTTACCATTAGATAATCTATGTTTTGAGCCAGGAAAACATTTAGTCATTAAAAATTTCTTTAAAAATCCAAATTCTGCCTAGAGGAGCTAAACAGTGTTTGGCTCTATAGTGGTAACGTGATGTAAGTGACTTTGTTTAGGGTTATCTTTAGTTTGAACATTTGGAAAAACAAATGAAATCATCTTTTCCTTTGGCGGGTGTTAGGGGTTACTCCAGGTCATCCCTAATTAGTAATTAAAAGTAGTAGCTCTTTGGGGATTTGGATGTTAGGCTTGGACCCAGTGTGCCCTGCAGTGTAAAGGGTAAGTATGAAGATGAGCATGTCACGCTCTTATGCACTGAATAGGTTCTGTTCTAAAGGCTTCATGTGAGGGCAATGTGCAAACAGCCCTGTAAAATCATGCTTAATAAAAAATCACGCTTTAATGTTCAATCATGAAATGGTTGCTTAGATGTCAAGGAAGTCTGAAATTTGTCATATTCCTATAGATAGAATGTACATGTACAGATATATTCTTTGTTATTACCTTAATCATAAGTCTCTGATAATAGGCACTTCTGATATATTGATAATGAAAGGATAATTAATGTGTATAATGACGACCCTAGGGCATGACAAAAAATGTTTTCTGAATCTTCAAAGAGAATAAATTATGTTTCGCATGTTCCAAATTTATTTGTGTTATATTCAAATTCTCCAGAAACTAGTAATTTGTATATATTGTGATATATATATTCAGCATGGTGAATTAAAGAGTAGGAGCTTTGGAATTAATTTGATTTAAATCACAGCTTTTTATCGGCTAGCCAAGTAACTTCAGAAAAGTTATATAACATCACTCCAATCAGTCTTTGCATCTGAGAAGTGGGTATAACAATACCTACCTTGCAGGATATTGTGAGGATTGAATGATGTGAAATACAGTGGACCAGGCTTGTGAGGACTGATGTGAAATACAGTGGACCAGGCTTGTAAGGACTGAATGATGTGAAATACAGTGGACCAGGCTTGTGAGGACTGAATGATATGAAATACAGTGGACCATGCTTGCCACAAACAAGTGCTTAAAAATGTTTAATTCCTGTCTTCCTGGTCAAACACATCAATCAAGGCATCTCACTTGCTGATAGCATCAGATAAATAACTTACTCTGCATATATATAGATTTAGGGACATGCAAAAAGAGAATAAGAATAGTAGAAGAGTGTGTTCCTTGCAGGGAGGGCTGTCTTTTACCATAGGCTTCTTTTCAGGGTGCTGGCTGCTTTGGCTTTAATTTGCAGGCTTATTTTCTTTAGGATAATGAATTTTTATTTAAATTTGGTGAATTTCCTTTGAGCTCCTTTTAAGTCATCTGAACACAGGAAACACTTTTTCATGCTTTTAGAGTTTTTCTGATTGACTTTGTTCTCCAAAAAGGGCTGATTTTAATATTCTACGTGATAAAAAGTGCCTTTGACACGATTGAAGCAATTTAATTAGTAAATCCGGAAATTATAAAGGATTGGAAATCACACCCTCCATGCTTTTAATAAAACAGAGTAGTGAAACTTCTGATAGGTGCATACCATGTGTTGAAATAATTCTGTACCACACACATTGACAGAAATGCAGAAATTGAGAGAACTTTGCAAGGGACCTACTAACAAAATTATATGACTAGGTGATTATGTGGTCAGTATACCATGAGATCAGTATACTGACCACATAATCACCTAGTCATATAATTTCCTTAGTAGAAACTTCTGCAGCAGTCAGAATTTACATACAGTACATGTTGAACATTTAATAATGCAAAATAATTAAAACCACACATGGAGATTCAACGTTTTAAATAGGAAAAAAGAGTAGCATAATTGTGAGGCAGTCTAATCTTTGAATTAGTTGACCTTGGAGTATCTTAATCTTGAAGTAAGAAATTTACAAAAGATAATTTAATGTTGTAGCTAATAGGATTTTTAGTCTCAGGCTGTCCATCTCCTGATGATGATAGTGTGTGAATTATTTCTAGTCGGTTTACCATAAGAGTACTCTCCCATAGTATGTCATCACTAAACAGGGAACATTGCTATAACTGCTAAGCATAAACATAATAACATGTTCAACTGTAAAACTATCTACAGTATATAAATACTGATGCTGTACTCAAAAGCACCATCATTTTTTATTGCCTTGGTAATGGAGTGTTCCAGAGAGACATGTATATGGATGATTAGTGATTGGTGGATTTTGTGCCAGTATCTTCAAGTGTTTAAGAGCAACCTTGATCACCAGCAGAGGAATCAAAGACCAGCTGATTCCTCTTTAGAAAGCAAATCATAGAGCAAACTCTGATTATGTTTCACCCTAAATCATACGTAATAATAAAGACTATCAACAGGTACACTTCAACTGTGGTAGATTTAAAAAAGCACAGAGCTATTATTACTAATATCAGGTATTATTAAGAATTACAATGTAATTTTTATTCAGAATAGTAGCTCATAACAACAGGGATAATTGTATAATATGTATACATATTTTCAATATTATATTAATGGTATTTTTATGTATGATAATAGTAAACTGTAGATAATAAAATGTTTTAAATGTAAGTAGAATCAATGGCAGGATAAGTTTAAAAGACATTTATCAATTTGTCTTTATTTTTGCATATAAAACAGCCAGCTAGAGAGCTAAAACGTTTAACCAGAGAAAATTAGGCATGTGCGTGGGGTTGAGAACCAGAAGGTAATTGTATTAATGAGGACAAGATGTGTTAGGGCTTGACTCAGTTCTAATCCACAGTGATAGTTTCATGACTTTTTATTTTACACTGGACCAACTCTGCAAAATGTGAGTATTTGGGGATGGAGAATGTCTGAAACGAGTGGATCAGTTCTGGGAGTTGAGCAAGGCTCATGAGTCACAATGAAACTCATGGAAACTTGATGGGGTCAAGCTGACTTTTATGACATGCTCTATAATCTTTTTGTGCCACTGTTGTGCACAGATAGAGCTTGTGCATGATTTGCTCATTTGAAGGGTCATTTTTTGGTGCCTTCTGAACAGGAAAATTCCTTTGGATCTTCATTTTTGTTCAGAGATGCCACATTCTCTAGCCAACATCTGTTATATATATGCAAACCCATATAGGTTATTATTAACATTAGAAGAAGGTGGTTTTTGACCTATTACCAATATTTTAAGCTTTAGTACTTTTTTGGTAACTGCTATAAATCTCAGTTATAGTCAAGATATATGTGCCAACTACTTTGAATGTTCTTTGTAGGTAATTACATTTTCCAATTCCAAAGCAAATTAAATGTAAACTTTTCCCAAATTTTAAAAAATATAGTAATTTTTGGGCAGTGTAATGAAGAGTGTGGAGGTCTTTCAAACATGTGAGTACTGTATAAGGCCACCATAAAAACTGCCTCTAGATCACTGTACATATTTTTGATTACTTACCTTGAGAATAAAGAATTACAATCTGTGCATATCACTATTGAGATTTGCTGTAGGAACTAAATTTCCTTTAATATGTAGCTATACTTCCATTAATAAAGATTTGGGCTGGCACATATGGTTTGCCTAGAGCTGGTTGTTTCATTACTTCCTTTTTTTTTTTTTTTTAAAGTTTGCAATGAGTCCTAATTTGCTCCAGCTGCTGTAAATTGGTTTCTAGTAATTTTCACATCTTCTTCAACTTGCACTGACATCTGTAAATATAAGGGTTCATATTAAATCTTCAGTTATATTTGTGGAAGCCCATGATCTACTAGGACTAAAGTTTGTCTCAAAGATATCTCTAGGCATTTTCCTCCTGGCATTATGCAACAGAAATCAAGGAGACCCAAGTGGGAATAAACGTTGTCCAATTGGGAAGAAATTAGTTTCAGAGAAATAGATTTTATCTTAAGCATCACAATGCAATTATGAATCATATGACATTTTATGAAATGTCTTTATGTTGTTTTCTAGAAGCCTGAGGGCGCTAAAATGATAAGTAAGGAAAGAGAAGAGAGTAGCCTCTTTGTGGGAACCCAGGGGCAGAACTGACTGTCAGTAGAGCTGTGAAGGAAGATAGTATTTATCTTTGGCACACTCTTACTTCTTTTAGCGCCCCATTTCTCTTTCAGAGTGTTCTCTTCTTTGCTCTCAGCTACAATCCGTTAAAGGCCACTAAGATTAGCTGAAAATGGTTTAAATTTCCTCTTTGGACGGGTATCTGCAATTTAGGAAAATGTTTTGATGATTAAAAAAACTTTAAAATAGAAGAAAAAATTTCCGACTGTGGAATTTCAAATTCCATGCTTGATACTTAGGTACAAAGGGAGATACCTGCCAGATGAAATCACTCTGATTATAACTTACTCCAAATGGGCCTTCCGAAGTTCAGCAAAATTATCCACTGGGAGCCCATGACACATGCTTTAGAATAGGCATGGCTGCTGAGGGAACTGAAGAGTTTGTTCCATGCTGATTGTGGTGGGTCTTAGGTAGCGTGATCAGGTAATTCATCATCCTGTTTATGAAGGCCCGGCCATCTTGTCCCATCTGGAGGTAACTCTAAGAGCCATTTCAGACCCAGAGCCCCCTTTGGAGTTGGCTGAGATTGTTGTTTGGGCCTGCATCACTGATTGACTTCTCCCCTGCACCCCTGCTTTCCACCTTTCCCTTCCACAGGCATTGGTCCCTTGCACACTCCTTCATAAACAGCGCACATGCTAAACTCCATCTCAGAATCTGTTTCTTGGATAACTAACTTGCTACAGACAAGCAACTGATCTGCATACTCAGAAATCCTGTTAGGTTTCCCCAAAGTTAGTGATGGTGGCTGACAAGGAGAGCACTCAGCATGGGACAAAGGAGGCAGGCAGACATCCGCCAGCTCAGATGGAATCCTTAAGAGAAAGCAGAGGGGATGGGATGAGCCCATTTAGGAAACTGATGTACCTGCTCTGGAGCCAGACTGCCTGAGCTCACAATCTGGCTCTGTCACTTTGTGGGCAGGTTACTTAACCTCTTAGTGCCTCAATTTCCTCATTAGTAAAATGGGAATAAAAATAATAATGATGATAATGATAATGTGAGAGTTAAGTGAGTTGATATGTGCAAGGGCTTATAATTGTTCCTGGTACATAGTAAGTGCCAAATAAAAGTCTGCCAATATTAAATATTGTTATTTCTCCATAAGGGTTCATATTAGCAAGAGGTCCACAGAAGGAGAGCAATTCCTAGGTGGCAGCTGAGATTCCTGAGCTTTTTTTCGCCTGCACTTCCAAATAGATTACTTATAAATATTACCATTGTTATTTAAGTCAGTAAACTTTTAAAACACGTTGAGGACATAGTGTTGACAACTTTGATGCTTTCTTCAGATGCTGCTTTTCGGTTATTGACAATATTTTATTCTGAGTTAACTAATAACCTATGCTAGAAAAAAAGAAAATCAACTAATGAAAATAGCCTGTTTTACTCCTGGTTCACTTAGGCTCATTTCAAAGGATTCAGGAGACTTGTAAATGTACATTGTTTCTTTTTTTAAAACTAAAGTCCATACTTTATTCATATCTCTTGTTTTTACCCAATGTCTTTTCCTTTTCGTGTTCCCGAATCCCATCCAGGATATATTATGTTAGTTGTTATGTCTTCTTAGTTTCCTCTTGGCTGTGACAGTTTCTCAGACTTCGTTTGTTTTTAATGTTCCTGACAGTTTTGAGGAGTACTGGTCAGATATTTTGTAGAATGACTCTCTATTGGAATTTGTCACATGTATTTCTCATGATTAGATGGAGATTATGGGTTTTTGAGAAGAAATAAAGTCCCATTCTGAAAGCATCATTTCTCAGAGCATCATCTCATGTCAAGGTGCATAATCATCAGCATGCCTTATCAGCGTTGATGGCAAACTTGATCACCTGGCTGAGGGGGCGGTTTGTCAGGTTTCTCCATGGTCAAGTTTTTATCTGTTTCCTTACTGTGCTGTTTAGAAGAGAGTCACTTCCTTAGCTAACACCTGAGTGGGGAGTTTTGCTTCATTCCCTTGCAGGCACAGTATCTACATAAATTATTTGGAATTCTTCTGTATGGGAGATTTGTTTCTTCTTCCCCATTTATGTATTTATTCAATCATTTATTCACATCAGTATGGACTCACAGATATGTTTTATAGTTTGTATTACAATCCAGTATTACTTTATTTATTCAAATTTATTTTCTTTTTCCAATTTCTGATTTTAGAACAAAGATGTTTAAGTAAAAGTGAGATGATTTATTTTTTCTGTGGCTTGTGGATCTCAAAGAACCCAGGGAGAGAAGGTAAAATCAACGTTGGCAAGTTTTCATTTTACCTGTGGACAACTAGCATTTTTAAAATAAAGAAGATGGCTTCTTTTAATTTGTAATATTTCTCACTGAACTAGAAAGTATTTGTTTTTTTCCCTTCTACAATTCCAAGGTTTTGTCTGTTTGATTTGAATGGTATTTTAAAGTAGCTCTCTTGGTGTGTAGACATTTTTATTGTTTGGAAGAATTAAGTAGCTTAGGCCTTAGTAAATATTAGGGCAATGATTACGAAGTAGTATGACTGAGTCAGTTATCACCCAGAGGTGATTTAAAGTTAAATATTAAGAGGGCTGCTTATGACTTTGATTATGGTTAGGACAATTAACAGGTTTAGACTGGTACTTTAGAAAGTATACTATGAACACTTAATTTGAGTTGCAGCGGTATGACAATTTGGACACAGTCTATATGTTTAAACATTTTTGTATTGATAATGCAGAGAACATGCATATTTATAAATGACCCAGGGTGACGCATTGCCACTTTATCAATATCAGTTTCTTTTCACATATCCACAAGGTTTGTGAACCATTTTTCAGTGCCGGTTTGTAGTAAAATGTTTTGAACATGGCAGACCAAAAAGATATACTTGTAGATGTTTAAAAGCAAATATGAATGTATGCTTCTAAAAGGTGATAAAATAATACTCAGCTTTGGTATTTTAGATGAATATAGTTCACTGGCATTATTTGGAAATCATTCATGATTCTTCTTCTATTTTTTTTTTTTTCTTTTGAGACAGAGTCTCGCTCTGTCGCCCAGGGTGGAGTGAAGTGGCATGATCTCAGCTCACTGCAACCTCCCCCTCCCGGGTTCAAGCGATTCTCCAGCCTCAGCCTCCAGAGTAGCTGGGATTACAGGTGCCTGCCACCATGCCTGGCTAATTTTTGTATTTTTAGTAGAGACAGGGTTTCACTATGTTGGCCAGGCTGGTCTTGTGCTCCTGACCTCAAGTGATCTGCCCTCCTTGGCCTCCCAAAGTGCTGGGATTAAAGGCGTAAGCTACCATGTTTGGTCAAGAAATCATTCATAATTCTGAGTAGATAACATTTTTTGGTTTTGTAGATATTAGATTGGTTACAGGATACCAGCACTCCAAACATTCATTATCATGTTAATAAATACTTTCTTTGAGTGTCTAAAATGTGCTAGGCACTGCTGAGGTACTTTGCAAATAAAATATCTAATAATGGTCCTGCTATTGTTAATCCCACCTCACATATGAAGATCTTTGTCTCTCAGAGAGAGCAAGTGCAATGGCGTATTTCTTTTTTTTAAACACACCAAACTTGTTCCAACTTTGGACCACTGTACTGTTCTCTTTGCTTTGAACACCCTGCCCCCTCCCAGCCTTTGCATAACTGGCCCTCTGTTTTATTTCCATCTCAAATGGGACATCACCAGCTCTTCAAACTTTCTCTAACCACCTTAACATGTTATATACCATTGTAACCCTCACTCTGTTCACTCTTTACAGACTTAACATTATCTGAAAATCTTTTTTTTAATTGGATTATTTTCTTTTCCTTACCTAGAGGATTTAAACTTTGGGAAGTAGGGAACTTAGTGTTGAAACCATCACTGTATCTGCTGCCCTGAGTACCTGTACATTATATATTTATTGGCTGAATTAACAGATAAATCCTATAGAGCAAGTGAGTGGTAGAGCTGAGATTTGAATCCCATTCTGTTTGGCTTCAAGGTCTATAGGCTTTCCATTCTATCACTTTGTTTTCCAGCTGTGTCTAGTGATTGATGTCTTAATAAATATCACATATCCAGCCTTGATCCAGGATATTTTGTCAAAAGCATATTTGAATTTTGGCAAGTAATTAATGCTAGTAAAAAATTAAAGGGCTGATTGATTCAGATTTCAAAGATATGTCTCTATTTGCTAGTGAAGAAATGACCCAAGTTAACAGATTGTTATGATAATGCTAAATATTTATTACATTTTAATAAATTTACCATAAACTCTGAGTACTTCAAAAAGTGATTCTTTGTTAGATGAATTTGAGTTGTTTACAGATATAAAAAGTAGACAAAAAAGCCTACCTTGCATTTCTATAAAATCAAAATCCAGAATTTTCATAAACTTGAATTATCTTTCCCAACAGTTAGATGGAATTAATGAGGTTTCACTGAATTTCTAAACTCTTTCTTACTTACCAACAGATGTGTACAAATGTCTCTTTTGGAGGAATGTAAACCATCATGGTCTCAGGAAACTGGGCCATGATTGAGACATTTCAAGGAAAACAAAGTGTTGAAGAACAGCTGACTGCATAACTAAGAAATCAATCATTGCTCAGGATGCTTTATTGGCATAATTGGCAATGATTTATAGAATGATGGCAAGAGTCCAATTGGGCATGTGTATCCTTAATATCCTTAGCACTCTGGCATGGAATCTTTGTTAAGACAATGTAATTGGACTGAGGAAGAAGTTTCAGAGGTACCTATTTAAATTAGTTAATAACCAAGAAAAAAATTCCTATTTATTTTGTCTAATAGTGTGAACATTTGTGAGATTTTAATGGAATCTGGAAGCAAAGTTGTGCTTAAAGCAAATATATCAGAAAATATCTCTCAAGCAGTTGTGTAATATCTAGTGTTTTGCATATAACTAGTGTGATATTGCTTTATTAATCAATATTGTTACATAAAAAAGTTGTGTACAGAAAATATGTCTGTTGAATCCTGAGGACACGAAAAGGGGCATAGAGGCAGTGAGTGTGAAATTGGCCAACTGATAGATTCAGTTCATTTAAAAGGAGTAATGTAAGGTTTATCTACTGCATTGCATCTTGTAACTTACTTGTTAAATTTATTCAGGAAAGATGGCTTTAGTGATTTTTCTGGAAACTAACTAGTGGGTTGTGAGAGATAATTAACAAAACTTCCTGTTTCTTCTCTTGGAACAGATGGATATTTTTGAAATGCAGCAGAACACTGAGCTCAGTTTGAGGGCATGCATAGTTGAGTTGCTTCTATTTGTATAATGAGGAGCTACTTGCTTGTATTCCAGAGGTCTACAGCCTTTTATCTGCAGAGTCGCACCACTCATTTCCAAGGATCTAAGCTGCTAAATGCAGCAGGCAACATTGGCCTCAGGAACAAACTTAAGGACGCTGACCCAAACAACTTTATTCTTCTTCTTTCTTTCCTGTTGTTTTTTTTTTCTAACTGGTGGAACACATCTCTTCTACCTTATTAGCTATATGGCTTCCAGCATTTGAAAATGGCTTCACTCTCTGGGTGGACCTTGTTGAAAGGCCAGATATGAAGCAAGGATTCATTGTGAATTTTAAGTGTTGGGGACTGGAATCTAGGACTAGTAAAATAGTTCAAAGCAAGAGAGGGAGAGGGGTTGGCAATCCACAAGTATTTTCTTGTTGATTGAATATTCACATGAGAGTTTCTCCCTGTAACAGTCAAGATTTTGGCAAATGTGGGTTGATTATAACAAAAAGCAGGAACCTTTAAAGGACCTTCACATTTTTGACATATTTCTTATATCCAAAATGGCCAATATAGGTGTAAATTTTGTTGATAACTATTAAAAGCGTATTGCATATTTATATATTGGATACGCATCAGAGGGGTATTTGCCATGAAGCTAATAGAGCTTAGCCCTTTATTTATAAGCATCCCTTTCAAGTTCTTCCAAGAAGTAAAGCTAGGTATTTGTATGTGTAATTTTGTATTCCTTTTTTCTTAAAGAATTTTTTCTCCTTCTCAATGAATAAACCGCATATCCACACAACTTGGACCTGCCCCTGTTCCTGAGAAGGTAGAAAGGGCAACAGAAACCTTTTTTTAGTTTCCAGAACACAAATGACTTCTTGATAGTTTCCATGGAAGAAGGATTATGGGTTGACTTAAACCACTCTCTCTAAATTAACTTGAATCACTAAATGAGAAGTCCCACAAAGGGGATGGAGAAAATGCAGAAAAACCCATGAGATTATCATAAGATTTGGTGCCTGTTGAACTTCACTATCATTGAATGATAACAGAGAAATATATTGGGGGCTTATAGGGCTACTTTTGGTTTTAACTTTAGACGATGAGATCCTTGAGGGCAAGTTGAACAAATGTTCAGTTTGATTGATTTGAAGAGAATGCTGAGCAGCAGTCTCCAACATCAATATTTAAAACAAACCATAGTGGCTCATAACCTAGGTCCCTAATTAACCAAAAGAGAAATGAAGCTGAAATTGCTTCAAGCCAAGTAATATACTTCCTGATGTATGCAGTATAATAAAGAGTGGGAATACACACTTTGGGTAAAACACACATGTAATTATGCCTCTTCCCTGCTCAAAAAATTTGGATAGCATCTTTATTAGTTAAAGTCCAAATTCCTACTATAGCATTAGGCTGTAGCATAACTTTTCAGTTTTCTATCACTCAGCTCTCTCCTGTGTATGTTCCTTTCTTATCAGAATACACAGCATCTCAAAATATTCTAACCTATTTTCACACTGATTCTTGAAGTTAAATGCCTTTAAGTCCTACCTGCTAAGTCTAGTATCTTGGATATGATAAACTCACAATGAAAGTTTGTCATATTATTACCTCATTTATAAAAAAAAAACAACTTGCTTGAAGAGAGTATGAAGGAATTGCTCTTATGCTGAGCATAGTTCTTTATGTTTCAGAAGAAAGTCCACATTCCTTGATAGGGTATCTTGGTAACTTTTGAATCTAGCTCTTGTTTCTTTCTCTAGTTTCATCTCTTGCCATCTTTGCTTGTGACTTTGGTTCATGACTGGTCTTGCCTCCAGGCCTTCACACATATATTCTAGTTGCCTGGAATGTTTCTTTTATCTTCCAGGACCCCAGTTCCTTCCCTGGATAATTCATGCCCATCTTTTGAGTCTCAGGTCAGGAGTCACCTACTTGGGAAGCCATCTCTCACCTAAACTGCCCCCCTTCTCATCCACAAGGTTCATTCTCCTTTTGATAAGCTTTAATAGCATCTTATATTTACTCCACAGGATCATTGATCACATTTTTGAAAATTTGCTGTTTACTAATTTGCATCCCTTTATTAGGCCCAATAGTTCTTCAAGCATATGATGTATTGTTTACTATGTATCTTGGGTGAAACATAGTGCTCAGCACAAATATTTATTAAATAAATATATTTCAGTCATCAATAAACAATTAGATAGAAGAGTCATAAATTTATAAATTTATGTTTTGCTTACATATTTTTGGTTCACTAGAAGCCTACTTATTTGAAGAAATGTTACTATAGAATTTTATTTATAGCCAAGAGTATGTGTAGGCACATGTATTAGTCCATTCTCATGCTGCTATAAAGAACTGCCCAAGACTGGGCAATTTATAAAAGAAAGAAGTTTAACTGACAGTTCTGCATGGCTGAGGGGAGGCCTCAGGAAACTTACAATCATGGTGGCAGGGGAAGCAAACACATTCTTCTTCACATGGCAGCAGGAGAGGGAAGTGCAGAGTGAAGCGGGGAAGAGCCCCTTATAAAACCATCAGATGCATTCACTCACTGTCATGAGAACAGCATGGGAGAACTGCCCCCATGATCTAATCACCTCCACAAAGTCCCTTCCAGGAGACATGGGGATTATGGGAACTACAATTCAAGATGAGATTTGGGTGGGGACGCAGCCAAACCATATCAACACATAAACCTTCTACGTCTCCTTTGGCAGAAAAAAATCAATATCCTCCTATTACAACTTGTATAATAATAATACATTAATATCATGTTGGGTAACATGTCTTTAAAGAATCAGATATTGGTCCAAGGACACACGGAAAATCTCTACAGAAAATCATTTAAGTTTTTGTACAAAGAAGCTTTTAAGATAGCACTTAAATGGAAAAAAAATGTTTTTAAAACTGTGTGAGTTCAGGAGCTGCATTTTATATGAAAGTGAAAAATAACAGAAGAAAAATAGTACTCTATTACTTTTTTTAAGAAAAGAAAACTTGCATGTATTTTGCTCTTTGTATCCTATCTTTACAATGATAAAATACTTAGATATTTAAACGTGTGTTTTGATGTTACTTAAGTTGTATAACATATTCTTATATTTAAAAATAGCACTGCTGAGAAATTGGTACAGCAGTTTTATTTCAACTGTGTCACCCAAGGTAAACTTCAAATGTTCTGGCAAGATGGCAGATAGAACACAAAGGTTGGAAAAGAAAATATAGGATATACAAAGGAATAAATGAAGAGAAAGAGAGGGATGCCATCTGTGGATGAGGTATTTCAACATATTTCTAGAGGATGGAAGGAGAACATAAGCTTGTGGATGGACTTTTTCTTTTTTTTTTTTTTTTAAATTGAGAAGATGATGTCAGCCCAGGACACTCAGGCAGGGACTACAACAATGCAAAGAACAGATCTGCCAGAAGCTTCAGCTCAGAGTTGTCAAATACAGTGAATCCATCCAGATTTAACCTTAACTAACAGGTGTACTGGAAAGACAGGACAGAAAGAAGAAAATCATTAATCAGTAGAAGAAATATTTCCAGAGTGGAATAGAAAGATACAAGTTTTTGTTTTTGACTGCCCCACCCCCCCCACCAACTCTGAGATATTGAGCTCAGGAAGTGCAAAAGACCTACATCTAGACAGCATCAGGGAACTTCAGAGACTGAGAATAAACAGCATGTCTGAGAAGTTTCCAGAAAGAAAATATAGGCTACAAACAAAAGGACCAAGGATCAGCCTAACATTCAGCAATCTCAAATGTATGAGATCTTGAAAGCAACAGAGCCTGAAATGGTCTGAGAAAAAATTACAGCCAAAGTATGAGGGAAAAGTAGACTTTTTCAAATATACAAGCACTTGGACTTGGAACATTTACTTGCAGGCACTCTTGCTTAGAAAAATATGTTATGGTGGCCAGGCGGGGTGGCTCACACCTGTAATCCTCACACTTTGGGAGGCCGAGGTGGGCAGATCACCTGAAGTCAGGAGATCGAGACCAGCCTGGCCAACATAGCAAAACCGCGTCTCTACTAAAAATAAAAAATTTACCAGGCATGGTGGCATGTGCAGGCATGGTGGCGTGTGCCTGTAGTCCCACCTACTCGGGAGGCTGAGGCAGGAGAATCGCTTGAACCCGGGAGGTGGAGGTTGTAGTGAGCCGAGATCGTGCCACTGCACTCCAGCCTGGGTGACAGAGCGAGACTCCGTCTCAAAAAAGAAAAAAAAAAAAAAAAAGAAAATGCTTCATGGTGTACTCTGGAATGATGAAGGTAAGATCCGTGAAAGAAAAAAAAAAAATGGGGCATAAAAGAAACTGTGGCACTAAACCAAGAGTCCAAGGGAAAGACACTGTAGCATGGCAGTTGTGCTAGAAGCTTCTGAAGCCCCCTTGAAGCATGACTCAAGTAGAAGAAAGGAACTGATTCTAAAGATTAGACAGAATGGATTCAAAGCTGCTGCCCATTGCAGCTGCCCTGGCAGCTCAGCCAGAAGCACCAGGCAGTGTGGCCATGGAAGCCAGCTCAGACAGAGAGGAGGACGCAGAAAGTACAGACAAGGTAACTGAGACAGTGATGAATGGAGGCGTGAAGGAAATGCTCGGCCTCACTGTAGATGCCAAGACAGAGACTGTGGTCTTCAAAAGTGAGGAAGGGAAACTGTCTACCTCTCAAGACGCTGCTTATAAAGACTTGGAGGAAACCCCCAAGACCGCAGAGGCGAAGTGTGCTGGGCCCTGCCCCCAAGCAGTAGTTCCGAGCAGAGTGGTGTAGAGACTCCAGCACTCCAAGGACAGTGGAGTCAGCAGTAAGCCCTGGGACAGGTGGCAAGGGTGGCTCCCTTGACCTTTGCACGCCTCGTCAGGAACCCTCTTTCCCTGGTAAGCTCCCCTCTGAAGAGACTGTCCTCGGGCCTTCTCCTCTGGAACCAGCATCCCCAGAGGACAGGGTTCCTTCTGCTGTCTCAGGGCTGCCTGACTTGTGTGGCGTTGGACCTCGGGGATTGCTGGTGGATAACACACTGCGGTCTTGTCTGGTGGCGAGTTTTGACAGCCATGGACAGGGTTTGGCTCCAGTGGTGGTGCACGTGGCCTCCATGGTATGGACCTAGTGGCTTCTCCATCCCACCCAAGGTAACAGTGTCTCACTTGGTCCCACTAACCGCTAGGGAGAAAGCATCTGAGATTTTTCTTTAGGGTGGCATTTTTTTTTTTTTTTTGTCTTTTGTAGCAGGGAAAGGATATGAAGACCAGGAGGTCAGTTCTTCTAAGGGTTGGAGGGTGCCAACCAGAGGACAGGGGTGAGTGTGCCCTCATTTTGTTTCTACTTTAATTTCTGTGTATCTGCCATACTGAACTGCGAGACTAAGAGCTGTCTACAATACCTGTATTAAAAATAACAAAAATAAAGCCTGATTCTGTTTCTAGAAAAAAAAAAAAGCTGCTGCCATGAACGACAGGGTGAAGCAGGCATGTTTTTTCCTTTATAAGAAAATAGAAAAGAGAATTAGAAAAGGAGAAACAAACAACCGTATAGGAAAGTTACAATTCAAATATGATGCAAATGAAAATGTAGCATGATTTCGAGCAATTACTGTAGATATAGAAAAAATAATACATTTGACTTGCATGCTTGGAATATTTTCCTTTTAATGGCCGGGGGTTATGATATCTGATCCTCTGTCAATTAGAGTTTGGCTACAAGTGACAGATCTCTCCAAAAAACATAGACCCAAGAAAGATGTATTCCTCTCTCACATTAAAGTAGAAACTTCAGGGCTGATATGGTGGCTTGAAAATCATTGAGGGGTCTAGGATCTTTCCATCTTATTGCCCTCCCAACTGCCACTATGTCTTCTATTTTTGTCTTCTGTCATGGTCAGAAAAAAAAAGTCAGAAACTATTAAAAGAGGCTGTTTCAGGAATTGGGGCTAAGATGAAGAGACTTGGGGCAGTAATTTTTTTATTATAAACTTTTTGGTATATTTTTATTTTTTACTATCTGCATGTATTATTTTGATTAAACATAATACAAAGAATGAGAGAAATAGGAAAGGAAAAGATTCATTTAATACCCCTTTAGTTCAAATGTTACTTTATCAGAACAATCATGTTGATAACCCTTCCAAAATGTTGTAATCACTCTTCCCAACTCCAGGAATCTGTCTAGTTCATTATCCTGTTTTTTATTTTTGTTCATTAGCACTCACTTTTTTATGTGTAAATTGGCACCTCCCCTAACTATAATGTAAGTTCTATAAGGAAAGGGACATTTTTAAAATTGTTCATTCCCATGTCTCCAAAGTCTACACTTAGTGCTTGGAACATAGTAGGCATTTAATAAATATTTATTGAATAAATAAACTCATAAATAAATATTTAGAAGTCATTCGAATCTGAGGGAGATAAATAATAAGCTTGGATAGGAGAGCTATCATTAAGAAACCTATAGTTAGATATCTGTGAGTTTAAATTAAAATAAAAAAAGAAACTTATAATTTACATTAATATCAAGAGAATATTATCAGAAATGCCTTAAATTGGAGTTTCACAATGTATGTTCTAGTTTGTTGAGATATTTTTGCAAAATGTTTTCCATGATTGAAGTAACTTTTGGAAATGATACATACTATGTACACCCTAGGAGATTTATAATGTATGTTTATATGTAAAAAGTGTTTCTTTTTTGAGAGGAGTCTCGCTCTATCACCCAGGATAGAGTGCAGTGGCATGATCTCGGCTCACTGCAACCTCTCTCTCCTGGGTTCAAGCGATTCTCCTGCCTCAGCCTCCCAAGTAGCTGGGATTACAGGTGCCCGCCACCAAGCCGAGCTAATTTTCTTTTTTTGTATTTTTAGTAGAGACAGGCTTTCACCATGTTGGCCAGGCTGGTCTCTAACACCTGACATCTGGTGATCCACCCTCCTCGGCCTCCCAAAGTGCTGGGATTAGAGGCGTGAGCCACTGTGCCCAGCCTGTAAGAAGTTTTGATAAGAACTGCAGTAAATATGTTTAACTCAGCAGCGATATGAAACTCTTTCATATCATAATAAACTTATTAACATCTTGTGGAGCTGGACCTGTGTGGAGCATGATTTCAGAAATGCTGCTAAATGTGTTACTTAAAGATAACATAGGGAAAACTATATATAATATGAGCAGTACAGATTCAAATGTAATGAGTTAGTGATCATGAGGTTCTTGTCACCACGTGTGAAAAAATAAGAGGTGTGAATTTGTCCTCATATTTCTCTCTCTGGCCAAGCACTGTTGTGACTGGAGGAAAGAATGTTGGGATGGAATTGGATGGCTGGGTGTACAAAACAGTTTGTCTTCCTCCCAGATCCAGAAGGCCATACTATCAGCTACTTATTGCACTTTAAGTTCAGAGTAATATATTTTGCATATTAGATTCAACATAATATGTATCATTTAATTGTTACATCACTCAACCTGGAGCACACTAAGTAGAACTGGGGCTTTTTATGTCTTTTAAGACAAAAAATTCCAAAACTTAATTGGAAACATGTAACCATTCTGGTAAACTTTGTACTCCCCCAAAACACTCACAAAAGCTTTGTCCTAATCCTTTGTTTATCCCCCAGGATTATCAAATAAAGTTAATGTGTTTTTAAATTATACATCTCTTTGATTTTTATTTTCTTAGCATATGGTTTTTTTGTAGCAGTTGAAATTGGCAGTTACCTTCTAAACTCTGCCACAGCCTTATTATTATTATGTTATAGTAATCATAATTGCCAATCATTTTGGTCATATTTTTTGTGGATCTCTATTTTATGGATCACGATTATAGTATTAAGCACTTATTAAGTATTGCTTAAGGATTCTTTTCATTACTTCTAACTTCTGGGGGCAATCAGGATTTGTTTCTCCATTTCATTTCACAGTGTAGGAAACAAAAATCTTTAACCATTCCAGTTAAATTTGGTCTATTAAAAATCCAAAGTCTTTATCCAATAATATTAAACCTCTTCTTACGTGCTGTCATATTTAAGTTGTATTGACTAATTTACACAGTAACAATAGCACAACAATAAAAAACAAACAAACAAAAAAACCCAGTCCAGATAAGCAAGGATTTCGGATTTACTTTTTTCCTGTGGGTAGTTTGTCCACATACAGGACTCAACAACTGGTTGACTCACTTGAGCCAGTGGTAGCACTTTTCTAGGCTTTTATATCAAACATTATACATAAGAAAAAACAGTTTGATTCTTCAGTTAGTGTTCATCCTAGACTGACTTTGAATCAACTCCCTGAATTCTTGGGGTTTGCAAGGAAATTTCTCAATCTGACCAACACATGTAAATTGAACCATTTGAAATATCCATACTTTCCTGGCCAAAATTGGTAGACTATCAGCAATTTAGTATGGTTCAACCTAATGAAGGTAGAGTTCAAGAACCATCTTAGTCAAGTTGGTGCCTGGGACAAACTAATCTCACATACTGATCAGTTTTTGCTGGTATCCATTCTGGTAGTGTGCTTAACAAGTTAAGCAATACAGAAAGGGTAGGACATGTTTTGGTGAAAAATGGTAGTCAATTTTCCATGTTTAGTTGAAAAAGAAGACAATTATTTAATGATGAGTAGGGAGAAAGTGGGAGCCTAATGGTGAAGCCAACTAACAGATCCTTGTACTGACAAATATTGTCACTTTTGACTGTCGTGCTGAATATTCCACATTAAGTAACTTAAAGGAAGAACTTTAAAGGAAAGCTTTTGAAGGCCTAGCTTATAGTTCTCTGGGTTAAAAAGGATTTTAAAATCTGATTTGATTTATGAGTTACATTTGCTTGAATGTCTAGAAGATGGCAGAAATATTGTTATGTGAATTCCTCCAAATTCACCTGGCTTGCTATGTCTGTACATGGTCTTGACACCAGATTACATGAAATATGAATGTGCTGTCACATTATTTCGGATAAAACTCAAGTAGCAATGCATCCAAAAACATTCATATTTTTGGTGAGCCTTTTCTAAGTTTTGGTCATAGACATAAATATTTCAAGAAAACTGTAAAAAGTTTTATTATATTACCTTTTGACCCCATGAAGTATTATATACCTTTTGACTACATGAAGACTTGCAGTTCCACAGAATAAATCTGGTTTTGGGGGGATGAAATGCAGAGGACAGGCTCCCTTATGGTTAAGAACAAGAGAATGGTGTGACCAGATCTCTGTTTTGGCAGCAGTAAGAATAACAGATTGACCTGGAGAAATATTTCAGGAAGGATGTTGGTGTGGCAAACTGTATTTATTACAACGATGGATGCAATACTATCTTCATATCCAAAGTTATTCTATAGGTATGTCACTCCTCCATTAAGAATTGGCTTGTATGTTCCCTTCCCTTGAAAGTGAGTGGGAAGCAATTTGTGATTACCCTAACCAATAAGTTTGGTAAAAGTGTTGCTCTGTAACTTCTAAGGATGGGATATAAAAATGTCATGCACTTCCTCCGTGGGATGTTCCTTTTTGGAACCCAGACATCATGCTGGGAGGAAGTCCAAGAAACCTGTGGAGAGACCCACAAAGAGTAGAGCTGAGGACCATGGGCACAGTCCTGGCATAGCTTCAGCCAATAGTACCATTTTGCAAGCATGCGAGAATCATTGTGAAAGTGGATCTTCCAGCCTTAGCTGAGCTGTTGCAACTGATGCCATATGGATCAGCAAAGAGCTGTCCCAGCTGAAGTCCTGACCCAATTAAAGATTCATGAGCAAAATCAATGCTTAATATTATTTTAAGCCACTACTATATTTTGGAGTGATTTCTTACACAGCAATAGACAACCGGAACAGCTAGTTTTAGAAAGGCCTTAACTGAGGAATAGACATGAATATAAAAGAAACAAACTGTGCATTCATCTCAACATATTTTACCCTTTGCATTCTTTCACTAGTCTAAATTATCCCAGTTCCCATTGCCTTTCCTTATATCACCTACTTATTTTTCATTGTTTTGATTACTCTTCCCTAAATCCCCTCTCAGGTTTTAAGACCCCAAGCTAGACACATTATGTTAATAAAGGCTTGATTAAAGCTGAGAGTAATTAGAGGATTAAGTATAATTCCTACATTCTATTATCTTATTTATAGAACTTGATGGCAGGCTCTAAATTTTAACAGCAAGTGCTGAATTTAGGATTTAAACCGATGAATTCCTTCTGACTTTAACACACTTTAACATTTTTTATTTAAATGGAATATTGCAAGTATTCACCAGAAAGTTGTAGAGACTATAGCAAACACCCACCTAGTCTCTCTTGTACCAACTCTTAATGTTTTACCATACTTTCTATAGATTTAAAAATAGTATATTAATTGGCTAGCCGTCTTCAATATCGTGTCCTCTCCCAGAAAAATCTACTATCCTAAATTTGTTTATTATTCCCATGAAAGTTTTATACTGTTATGACACACACACACACACACACACACAAATACTTTATGAACTTTATATAAAGGGAATTCTTACACATCTTTCTGTACCTTATTATTATCATTCTTTGGATCTATCCATTTGAGCTCTTTTATGGTATTTTATTGTGTGACTATGACCATAATTAATCAAATCTGTTGATAGATATTTAAATAACTTCTAGATGTTTTGCTGTTACAAATCATGCTGCTGTATACATTCTTGTACACGTCTTCTTGCGCACATGTGGAAAAGCTTTCTCAGGGGCTATACCAAGAATTGCAGAATATAAGGATATACACAGCTTTCACTTTAGTAGGTATTACCAAATTGCTCTTCAATATGTCTCTGCCAATTCAATTTCTACCAGCAGTGTTGAAAGTTCTTGTTCTTTTACATTTTTACCAACATGTGTGATTATCAGACTTTCTAAGTTTTGCCAATCAAATGAGTATAAAATGAAATTTAATGAGTTTTTGCCTCTATCTGATTACTATTGTTGTTTGGTATCTTTTATATGTTTATATCCTTCGTCTATTTCTCTAATCAATTTTAGTCCTTTTCTTATTCATTTGTAGAATTTCTATATGAAGTTTTTATAATAACTTTTTGTTAATGTGCATTGTGAATATTTTATTTTAGCCACAGATTGCATTTTAACACTGTATAATATCTTTTATTGAACAGAAGTTTAAAAAATGTAATGTCAAATTTATTCATACTTTCCTTTATGGTTTGTGCTTTATTCTGCCTTACTAAGTAGATTAATTACTTCCTAGAAATCTTTAAGGTATATTCTCTATTTTTTCTAAATGTTTTTGTTTTTTACATTTGGGTCTCTCACTGTTTTCCCTAGATTTATTTTTTGACATAACATGAGGTAGGGATCTATCTTTTTTTCTATGTGGGTAACTTAGTTCTCCTGATCATGTTTTCTGAATAATTTTTATCCATTGATTTTTTTTTTTCCTTTTTGAGATGGAGTCTTGCTCTGTCACCCAGGCTGGAATTTAGTGGCGCAGTCTCGGCTCACTGCAACTTCTGCCTCCAGGGCTCAAGCGATTCTCATGCCTCGGCCTCCCAAGTAGCTGGGATTACAGGCACCCGCCACCACGCCTGGCTAATTTTTGTATTTTGGTAGAGACAGGGTTTCACCATGTTGGCCAGGCTGGTCTTGAACTCCAGACCTCAGGTGATCCACCAGCCTCGGCCTCCCAAAGTACTATGATTACAGGTTTGAGCCACCACGCCCGGCCTATCCATTGATTTTTAACACCATCTCAGACATACACAACATTTTTATACAGGTTTATGTCAGTTTCTGGTCTCCCTCTTCTGTTCCTGTGTCCTATTTTTCTTGCCTTGTTTTTAAAATCACACTATTTTAATTAATATAGCTTTATTCTAAGTTGTCATATTTGGTAGAATAAGTCTCTGCACCTAAATTTTCAGAGTTATTTTACTGATTCTTGGTTCTTTACTTTTCCCCATGAATTTTAGGATCAGCTTGTCAAATTCTGCAAAAATACTCTTAGGGATTAAAATACTCTTAGGGATTTGCTGGGATTAATTTGTGGTAAAACTGACATCTTAGAAGTTGAGCCTTCCTATTCATGACTATATGCCATCTCCATTTATTAAGATTTCCTTTTTTTTTTGTCTTTTCATGAAGTTTTGTAATTTTCTCCGTAAATACAATTAGTCCTCATTATTCAAAGATTCCATATTTGTGAATTTGCCTACTTCCTAAAACTTATTTGCAACCTCCAAGTTAATACTTGCTGTGCTTTCATGGTCATTCACTGACATGAGCAGAGTGCTGAAATATTTGAGTGTCTGGCACACATGTACGTTCTCAGCTGAGTTCCAACGAGGTGGTGCTCTGCCTTCTTGCTTCTGCCCTCATACTGAAAACGTGTCCTTTTTGTGGCTAACAGTACCATGTTTTTCACACTTTTATGTTTTTTATTGGTGATTTTGCTATTTAAAATGCCCCTCAAGCATTGTGCTGATCTGCTGTCTGTGTTTCTCAGTGCAAGGCAGTTGTGTTGTGCCTTACAGGAAAAATACATGTGTTAAATAAGTTTTGTTCAGGCCTGGGCTGTAGTGCTGTTGGCTGTGTCTTCAATGTTAGTGAATGAACAATATTTATTAAATAAGGAGTCTTTAAACAGAAACACACATAAAACAAGCTTATGTATTGATTGGTTGACAAAAATGTTGTAGCCAGAGGTTCACAGGAACCTAATCCTGTATTTCCCCTAGGAGCAATAGTTCAGTATTTGCTACTTCATTGTGTGTGGCAACTTTATGGAACATAATCGCTACAAATAATGAGAATGGACCGTATCCTGAATGTTATTTATTAGATTTTTTTATATAACTTTGTAGTTATGTAATTGTGAATAGTACCTGTTTTTATGCTATATTTTCTAATTTGGTTTTAACTGATATGCAGAGTATTGGTTTTGGTATGCTGATCTTATGTCCCGGCTCTGTCATTTTACAGCTGTGTGACCCATGACAAGTTTGTTAGTTTCCTAGAGTTGTCATAACAAAATGTCACAAACTGGGTGACCTTAAACAACAGAAATGTATTGTCTCACAGTTCTGGATGCTAGAAGTGTGAAATTAAGGTGTCAGCAAGGCCATCTCTCTCTGAAAACTGTAGGAAACCCCTCCTTTTTTTCTTCCTAGCTTCTAGTGGTTGCCAGCAATCTTTGGTTTCACTTGGCTTCTAGCTGTATAACTCCAATTTCTGCCTTTGTTGTCACATGATGTTCTCCTGTGTGTGTCTGTGCCTAAATTTCCCTCCCTTTACAAGGACATCAGTCATATTATACTAGGGCATACCCTAAAATGACCTCATCTTAAATTGACTATATCTGCAAAGACCTGATATTTGATAAGGCCATACTCACAGGCACTGGGGGAGCACAATTCAACCTATAACAGCAAGTTGCTTAACCTTCCTGTGCTTCAGTTTTCTCTGACATAATTGTATCAATTGCTCTGATAATAACTGTATCATTTTCAAGGGCTGTTGTATTAGATTAGTTAATATTATTAGTCAAAAATATGTGGAAAATCCTTAGAACTATGCCTGGTCCACAGTAAGAATTCAATGTGTAATCTAGTCAAGTGACTTTTATTTAGCAATTTTGCTGAACTCCTATTGGTTTCAATAGTTTGTAGACTATCTTGAATATACTGTTTAGATAATCATGTTGTATAGAAAAGGTAATGTTGTCTTTTCTAATTTTTGTATATTTTATTTCAGTTTCTTACCTTATTATTGTAGGGTAAGCCTTGTTATTTTTGTAAGACTTTCAATATAATGTTGAATAGAAGCAGTGATAGTAAAATAATGAGCACCTTGTTTTGCTTGTGATTTAAATGAAAATTATTCTATAATTTTATCATTAAATGTGATGATTGCTACAGGCTAGGGTGATATCATTTCTCAGGTTAAGAAAAGTTATTTCTAGTCATAATTTTCGTGAGTTTTAAAATTAAATTTTGAATGAGTACTAAATACTTTTTTTTGTATCTGCTAAGTTACTTATATGTTATTTTCCAATATCAAGCTGGAAAGGATAGGAATGGAGCAGCAAATGAAAGTTCAGGCTATTGGTTAGGAGTTGAGTGGAAACTTGTTTGGAACTAGCCTGGGTTGAGGGCAAAGCAAGAAACAAACACACAAAAAAACACAGGAATGGCTGTTTGCCTTTACTGTTTGGCAGGTGAAAATATATGGTTGTAAGAACTAGTTTAAAGGTGGTATTAATAGTAATAATATGATCGATAATAGTTAACATCAACATTCCTCACCAGATCCCTCAAAAACAATAGAAATAAAAGGGCGTATATTTCATTTTGTAGCAAAAAGAGCATAGTTATTTTGTGCTTTTAAGTGAAACACCAGCATAGGAAAAACAAAAAACAAAAATTGGAGCCCAGGAGGTCAAGGCTGCAGTGAGATGTGATCACGCCACTGCGTTCCAGTGTGAGTCGTGATCACACCACTGCATTCCAGTTGGGGCGATTTAGTGAGACCCTGTCTCAAAAACAACAATGACAAATAAAAACAAACGAAAAACAAAAACAAAAAGGACAAACAAACAAACACCCTGAAGGGTAAGTATGCACAACACTTTGGTGCTGGAGGCAGTATAATTCCAGCTTCATCTTTAGTCATAAAATTATCCCATATAGCTTGTTGAAATTCAATCTGTAATATGTGTAGTTTCTCCTTGACCCCGATGACTCAGGCTCTTTTTGAGTCATTGGAAGGCTCGTCATTATTTTCCCGCTTCCGTTTTATAATCAAATCATTTTTATTGTTATTTGAAAGTTTATGGCACTGGGATGGATTAACTTTTTGGAATATGGACAAGGCAAAACCCTGGCTCACAACCATATAAAACATTCCCAAACCTGTTTGTGATGAATGTTTGGGCAGGCTTTGGGAATGATCTGTCTCTTTAGATGACAACTGGGTCCTGGCCTGGACCTTTGCCCTCATCTTCTGTTTATACCATCTATGAATAATCTCTTGTTGTTTACACCTGAGGGGTTGCCTCTTGACTTCAAATCTTTGGGGTGAAAAATGTAAAGGGGAACCAAGGAGGTTATGATAACTGGATTCATTTCAGAGTTTCTCTGTAGTGTGGAAAACTCAGTTTTGTTTACTTATTTACTTCTGAGTTATTTAGTCTAAGTTGTTGGCACCAGAGTTATTTATGATGGAAGACAGTAAGTGCAAAAATCAAAAGGTAATTTGGGCGTGTTTCAGCCTGGTTTGGGACCTGCTTCAATAAATCCCAGTGAAGGAAGGAATATTTCTACCTGTTCAACTAGTTCTCAAAGTGACTTATAGGAAAGTGCTCAGTATAAGTGATAATGAAATTTTCTTCCTTTCTTCCCTTCCTCCCTCCTTCTTCCTTCCTGTCTTCCACCAACACACATTTATTGAGTGTCCATTATACATGTTAGAGACAGATGATGAGTACAAAGTACTTAGCATGATTTCTAGTACATAGTAAGTGCTCAATAAGTGATTATCCATAGTGAGATTAATACAAGTTTTGGTGTCATTTGTTATCATAAGCACAGAGAACCTTACTAAAGAGTACCTTAATGCCTTTTTTTAGTAGGAAGCTGGTGTCTCTAATAGCACAGTCCATTGGTTGGAAAAATGACAATGAGAACAACAAATGGATGCTAAATCCAATTTCTAGTGACATCTCTATAGGAACAATGAGACAAAAATCTGTCTGAAAGCCATGATTCAAACATTGGGTTAATGATGAAATGTGGCAATAGGCAATTTGAAAACTATATAAAAGTTTAATAGGCAGCTACTTAAAGAACATGTAGAGATTTTTTCTTCCAGTTTTGAGGACTGCTGTTTCTAAGTTCGCATACAAATTCCTCTTTATAATGGGTAAGCTGCCTTGTTCTCAGCTGCATACTGTCATTCCTAAACAGGCCTGGTGCTAAAAATTTTTAATGCTGTCACCCCAAATGGCTAAACACTACTTACTCTTTAATTTGTCTGTCACTCTTTCTGTCACTCCCCTTGCACTTTATGGCAAGGCATTGGTTCAACTGTCATATCTTAAGTCCCTTTACAATAAAAAGAGAGGGCCTCATTTTGTTCTTGTGATGGCCAGAGAGGTCACCTACAGCTGCCCAGAGTTATTTTGACTTGTAGATTTGGGGGTGAATCCTGCTGACAAATAGCAAATTGACAAAAGTAACAAATCTTTACTCTTTTTAGATTAATGATTCCTTATCTAAACACTTTCAAGAAGTGACAAAGACTAGAAAAATAAGAAGCAAAAAATGGAGGTAAATTTAAAAGCCAATCATCCCAACATTTTATTATGACTGTACGTTAAGCAAATGACTTACAGTAGTGTCATGAACAACAATCATTCATAGAACATTTCTCAGAGCAGCTTGTTGGTTTAAGTATGGGGATTCTGGTTGGATTCCACATTTCAGGTCGAATTCTCTGCTACTTTAGATGCTGCTAATGAATGCTACATGTTCAGAGGAAGAAAGAGAAATGCAATTCGAATGTTCTATGGCACACATTCAAGGGTAATAGGGCCCCAGGAAGAGTCAAAGAGTAAATTTTGGTTTAATTTCTTTCACCCATGCCCTAAATCCTTTCTGACTTTTGCAAGAAGTCTCTGAGTAGGGGTAGGGGTAAGGGAAAAGAATCTTCTGTATGACAATGTTATGACATTATCTCTTCCTGTTCCCAAATGGGGCTCCTACACCTGCAGATGGGACTGTGACACCATCATCACTTTGAGTGTTGCCATAGCTGCACACCCATGCAGCCCCCAGCTCCTGTCAAAGTGGATGCACACCTTCCTCTCACCTGTGTCAAGACCTGGTACCAGGCCACAAAACACATTTGGCTTGGGCTCTGTTTCTTACAGAGCCTTCAATAACACAGGGCTTTATTCCACTCATTATTTATTATGAGTGTCTCATATCTGTGGCTTGGGCTCATATCTGGTGAGGAGGTGGGGTGCAGGCAGAGGACCATCTTGTTGTTCCATATCATGCTATTCTAAAAAGCAGTCTCTCCTCCAGCCCTTGCCCTTAGGCGGGGAAGTCAGCCTGACCCTGTGCTTCCTTGACCTTTTCCCACACTGCCTGGGTAGACACAGGTGTCCTTGATCTCCACTGGGCTCAGAGTCTTCCTGAGGAAGATTGCAGTAGAGTTGGGGTGGGCTGATCTCCGGTACCATCACCCATCAGATGGAGTTCTAGACAAGTTTGATTTTGCAGTGAGTGCACATGTCGGGACTTCATTCCAGGATCTCTGCAACAATAATGGCCACTATCTTTCCTAGCTTTTTAAATGAACTTGATTTTTAAAGTAAAATGATTCAACGAAATAATACCAGAAGAATTCTAGGGACATTAAAACATAATAAACACTCCATCTACTGTTGATTTTATTTTTTTTTCTTAGTATGTCGGTTAAATGTTTGAGATGTAAACAGGGTAACTTTTTCCAGGTCTATAGTGAAAGGATCAACAGTTGGAGACTACATGCTTCCCTCTGTGAAAGTTATTTTCTGGGCAACTATGTAGAATGTGCTAGTATTAATTTTATGTTAGTCTCATGTAGAAATGCTTGACAAAAACAGATCATTCCTGCAGCTTGGCAGAAGTGGCCTCCTGAGAGTGGACAAATATAAATTTGCCACCTGACACAGGGGCCCCATCCATCCCTCATTCCAAATCCCATGTGAGGAACTAATATTTTTGTGACTAGCTTAATTTCTCTCTTTTTCCTTGAGTTTTAGTTAAGGTCCATTTTGGAAACTTGTGCTTATGGTTTAAGAAACTTTATTGATGAGAGGCTCCACTCTAATATATAATTAATGAGTCAGAACCCCGTGTCCAAGATGATTTTGAGCACCAACAGTGTTCTAATTTATATATTAAAGTCTTAATTTTGTTCTTAAACCTTTTAGACTTGCATGATGCATTTATCAAGTGTGATTCTGAAAGTCCTTATATGAGCAATGTGTAGTGTGGGCCTAATAGATAACATTAATAAACTCACACTTAATAACCACACTAAAAGCGGCTTCCATCTGGATTTACTGGCAATAAAAGGAGACATTACAGAACTTTGGGAATTTGATCAAGGCGCCGAATACTAATCTTAGATTACAAAACTGTGGAATCTAACTGCTTAAGTATGGGAAAACAAAGCAATCAAGGACAGGCTTTTGGTAAAAGCTTTGCACTGTGGATTAATAATTAATGTGTAAAATGTACTTTATAATAAACTACATCGTAATGGATTACTTTTGATAGCTAAATTGGCAATGATATCCCGGTATGGCTTCATTGACTCAATCCTTCAATTTTACTTGCTAGATTTATTGGGTTAAACTATAATGAACCGATTATAGGCCTATTTTAACTTGTTTAGAAATCATAAAAATTTAAAAATATTGATGGAAACCTCAAAATTATATAAAAATTGGCAAAAGTACAAAAACAATAATAAGAGAAGGTCTTTAAAAGAGAAAGTGGCATAATCTACCTTTAAGGTAATAAGCAGCATTCAGTAGGGAAAAAGCATTTCAAAAAAGCCAACTAATGTTATTCATGCAAGAAAATGTTGAAGTTAGTGCTATATGTTATCATACGTGGAAAATAAAGGTAAAATATTCAGTGATGTAGTTTAGAAATAGTCAAAAGTTTTAGAAACAAGTAGCAATGAATTATAATTTACATCAATTTTGACATCAGAATCTAGAAGTAGATACAAGAATCGACTGTCTAGAAGACTGAGAAAATATCTTGTTTTGTGATGTTCTGAATGTATAACTCTCAGCATTTTTTTTTCAGAAATTGAATATAAATCTTACCAGAATCCTTCAGAACACATGGAGAATGGCAAACGAAATAGACTATCTCTTACGAAAGTTAATTTCATCTTCCCAATCTTTGCCTCAAACTTAAGGAAATTGCATTTATTTCTGATTTTATAAGGCACTCCATTCTCCAAAGAGGGATATTCAGGGTAATTCTGAAGTTAGGGCACACAGTTACTAAAAAAATGTGTAATTTGTCATCTGTTTTGAGTCCCTTAATTCCAACTCCCAAGTAATAATAATCTCACACACAGACAGAACTTTACATATCACAGAGTGTTTTTGCTTTTAATATTATGATGACATTCACTATTTTAAAAAGCTCATATAAAATAATATGATATTTTAATGAGTATATTTACATAGCTAAGTGAAAAAATACACCACTGGTAATACTGGTAACTTCTGTGGAAAGAATAAAGATTTAGGTATTTGTCAAAGGAGACTTTAGCTTACAAAGCCTTTTCACATATACTATTTCATTTATCCTTAAAAGAACCCTGTAAACTCTTATAAACTGCAGTTTGTATAGGAAGTTCCTCTATGTTCATTTCACAAATAGCTGGGAGTCTGTTATATTTCAGCTACTTCAGATATATCAATGGCCTCATAAAGATGACACTGTAGTGGGGAGTACAGATAATAAATAATAATGTAAAAAAGATAAAAATTATATAGGATATTAGAAGGTAATAATTACTATAGAAAAATAAGTAGAATGGAGTGAGGGGGATATGGAATGGGGAGCATTGCTGGATGGAATATTATCATAAATAGAATACTTGGTGTTGGCTTCATTGAGAAGCTGACTTTTGAGCAAAGCTTTGAAGAAGTTGAAGACTTAATCATGGGGATGTCTGGGTGAAGAGCATTCTCAGATGAGGAAACAGCCAGTGCAAAGTCTCAAGCAATGAGCGTGGCTGGCAGTTTAAGGAAATGTAAGGTGGCTGGTGCAGTTGGAGCAGAGGGAAGAGCTAAGGTTGGACAGATAATGTGCGCCATTGTAAGGTTTTTGCTCTTTCCTCAAAGGGAAATGGGAGCCACTGCAGGATTTTGAGCAGAGGAGTGATGCAACCTAAGTGGGTTTTAAAATCTCACTTAGGTTTTAAGTCACACCCAGCTGCTGTGTCAAGATGAATGCAAAGGGCAGGGGTAGCCGGGAGCCCAGTCAGGAGACCAAGGCAGTAATCCAGGAGAGGGGTGACAGTGGCTCAGAACAAGGAAAGGATAGGGGAAATAGTGAGAAATGGCCACATTTTAACTTATTTTGAAGGCAGAGCCAACAAAACTTCCTGAGAGATTGGTTTAAGGTATGAGAGAAAGATATGTGGGGGACTCTGAGGTTTTTTGGTTTCCTGAGCACTTGGAAGAATGGAGGTGCCATCAATTGAAATGAAGGAAGGCTGCAGGTAGAGCAGGCTTGGCAGGGGGAAGATCAGGAGTTTAGAGATGGACATGTGAAGTTTGATAGTTCTATATGTATATCGAGGTCAACTGTCAAGCAGGCAGTTAGACGTACGAACCTGAAGTTTGGGAGAGAAGTCTGGAGTAGCTATGTGCATCTGAGAATTGTCAGCATGTTGATGGTATCTAAAGTCCAAAGACTAATGAAACTGCCAAGGGATTAAGCACGGAGAGAACAAAAGGACCAAGGACCCAAGGTCTCTTCATGCCGCAGATGTTAAACACACACATACAGAAATAAATGTGTAATTGCAGTTGTTACAAAATGCTATACAGGAAAACCTCATGGAGGTATAGGGTAAAAGAGGCTCAGGGTGAGCCTTTCATAGGACGTAGCTCTTTCAAGGATACATAAGAAGCAGTTAGCCTGAAAAAGGGAGGAGAGAGATTGAGTGAAGGAGAGAGAGGGCAGAGAGGTAGCATGTGCAAATTACCTAGGGCAGGATGGGGTGTGTTTGATGAACACAGTGCGGGTAAGTGTGGCAAGAACTTTGTGTGCCAGGAGGAGGGTGATGTGGCATGAAGTGGAAGAGAAAGGTAGGGCCAGATCAAGCAATGACCATGTGAGGATTTTGAACTCTATGAAGCCTTTCAAAATGCTAAGAAGAAAAAGACTGTAAAGCAATGAATTAAAATCCTTTCTCTGGAAAGAACTTGATAATAAAGTGTTTCAAGGACAGTGTAATGGAAGTTTCTGCTGCAAATTTATGTTAAAGATGTGGGAAAAAGCAGGATGAATGGCAAAGTTGCAAAGTGGGCTTGTGAGGTATCAATGATTTCAATCAAAACAAGGTAGAACTGTGAGTAATAGTTAATATTACAGTCATTTTATTTTTAAAAATATGAAAGAAACACAAAAGGCTGAAGAGGATAATAGAAACCACGTATGGTGTAACCCTCATATTGAGAGTTGTGAAAGCCTTTTTAAAATTGGATAAAAGAATAGAACCAGGCATGTAAAATAATGAGTGATAAGGAAAAGACCAGGTGGCTGGTCCTGTTTGTCCTGTGCTGAAATGTTAGAACAGGTCATAGTTAATGAGTGGTGACAAGCTGTTCTCTATCTACCCTGAGAATCCAAGAGAAAAAGCTCCTTAGTAGGAGGATTTAGGATTTAGGAGGGGTAGGAGGAAGAATTTTTTGACATTGTAAGGTATTAGAATGGATTTCGTGGGCTTACCTTTTCTCAAGGTCTTTGGAGGCTGGACAGACCAAAGGTTGACAATGCCTAAGACAAACAACTATGGTAACTCTTAGTGTGTTTTGCAGGTTGACTTATTAGTTATAACTGCCAGTGTGTTGGTCTTCTAGGGATTCCATAACAAAGTACCACAGACTCTGTGGCTTAAACAACAGAAATTAATTTTCTTACAATCCTGCCAGGTAGAACTCTGAGGTCAAGCGGTCAGCAGGGTTGACTTCTTCTGGGGCTCCTCTCTTTGCCTTTCAGATGGCTGCCTTCTCCCTGAGTACTCACATGGTCTTCTCTTTCTATGTATCTGTGTCGTCATCTCCACTTCTTATAAGGAGCCAGTCATATTGCATTAGGGCCCACACTACTGACCTCATTTTAACTTAATTACCTTTTCAAAGACTCTATTTCCAAATAGAGTCACATTGTGAGGTACTGAGGGTTAGAGGACTTCAACATATAAATTTTTGGGGAACACAATTCAGCCTATAACAGCCCCAAACTAGAAAAACATTCCAGAAGTGAGGGAGAGCAGTGTATATGAGAGGTAGGAGAAGTGATATCTGGAGGTTTGCAGTATTTTGCAGGAAGAATGACTTGGGATGATGAGAGACAGCCATAAAAGCAGTAGTGTATCATTCATGAAGATCCGTGGGCTTTCCTCACACACTATGCATTTATTATTATTATTGTTATTATTATTACTGAGACAGGGTCTCACTCTGATTTTCCAGGCTGGACTGCTGTGGCATGATTCCTGCTCACTGCAGCCTTGACCTCCTGGGCTCTGGTGCTTCTCCCACCTCAGCCTCCCAAGTAGCTGGGACTACAGGTGTGTGCCACCATGCCTGGCTGATATTTTGTATTTTTTGTAGAGCAGATTTTCGCCATGTTGCCCAGGCTGGTCTCAAATTCCTGGGCTCAAGCAATGTACCTAATTTGCCCCACACTATGCATTTAAATATATGAGACAGATTCTCACCTTCTTGAGAGGGTACATGAAACGGGGATGGACATGTTTTTGTGAATATAATGGACAGCTAATTCTGAATCAAAGGGAATATTTGAAAATCTCTCAAGAAGTCTGAGATTTCTTGACAACAAAATACAAAATAATACTCTAGAAACATCTTGAAGAAAATGCACAGTAGCTTATTGCTATGGCCTAAATGTTTTGTGTCCCCCTAAAATTCATATGTGGAAATCCTAACCCTCAAGGTGATGGCATTAGGAGGTGGGGCCTTTGAGAGGTGATTAGTCATGAGAGTGGAGATTTCATGAATGGGATTAGTGCCCCTGTGAAACCCAAGGGAGCTTGTTTGACCCTTCCACTATGTAAGGACAGTGATAAGGCACCATCTATGAAAGAAAGTGGGTCTTCAACAGACACTGAATCTGCCAGCACCTTGATCTGGGACTTACCGGCCTCTAGAACTGTGAGAGGTACACTTCTGTTGTTTATAAGCCAACCAATTTATGATATTTTGTTATAGCAGTCCAAACAGACAAAGACACTCATTCATTCAAAAATGGTAATTGAGCTCTCCCTGCTTGTGCCAGGAACAGTGCTCAATGCTTGACTGATCCCTGCCCTCATGGAGTTTACTCTAGTGGGGACAAATAATGAATGAGGAAATAAACAAATTTGATTTGTCCTATAAAAGTACCACACAAGCGGATGTAGAAGTCCTGGGTTGGGCTGGAGTAGGGAAGCCACATGGGATTGTGGGGTCAGTGCAGGTTTACCTGGTGAGGATACATTTGAGCTGAGATCTAAGAATGAGGACCGTATGGTCCAAGGTGTTGGTCATCCCCAGTCCAGTGGTTTCAATTTAATTTTAACCTTTTCACAAATCTCCTTAAGTGGTGAAGCCTTTACGTCAGTTTATGACAACTTTCGGAAAGCCTAACAATCCTGCCACTAAAGTGATAGCTTTGATTTACTTTCAGGCATAATCTTTCATCAATGCCTATTTATAACTATTCTAATGCTGTGTAAGCTTGCTATCTACACCACTTTACTTCCTAGTACAGGTTTAATAGGAAAAGAATCATTTGCTAAATAAAATATTCACACACAATTTGCATGTTCAACTGTAGGGGGAGTGAATATTCATAATAGGAAAAATGCCACTGCATAAAGAGAATAGAATGGTTACTAGGGATTTGGAAACCTGGAACTATCATCAAAATATAAATATTAGTATATTACCATGATTTCATATTATTCTGTTATTAAATCATAAAAATCTCAACTTTTACCACAATCAGGTTTTTGAATGCTCAACATTCTCGTGCTATTTAACTAGAACAGTTTTCTAGATACAAATGGATATATTATTTTCCATAAAAATTTTATCTTTTTACAGTGTATTTAATTCAGATTCAGTTTCTACTTCCACTAAAATAATTGCTTATAATACACAGACTCGATTTTATATGACTAATTAGAACAGTGTATGGGAAAAAATAGGTTTGCAGGTAATATTGAAATTAAATATGTTAATCTGTACCTCAGTGTGCACGTTTTATATGAGCTTTAATTTGCCAAATAAATTATAGTTCTGTGTTTATAAGGTGCCCTTGAAAGAGTGTCCTATTTTTGAGCACTAATACCATGGGGAAACAAATATACAAAGCTTTTAGCTATAGGCTACACTTGCATAAATTAAGGCAAGAGCAGTTGGTTGGTAAGTAGAGCTATGGTATCCTTAGCTTTTTAAACACTGAATTGTTAACATGATTTTTTTTTAGTATGGTTACTAATATTAAGATAATAAATAATATTTAGTTTCAATATAGCACCCTTCAGCCAGGGCATAAATTCATTTTGAATGCTGTGTTGAATTAATGTATAATAAACATACTGCAGTTTGCTATCAGGAATTCTCAATGAAATGCAGGAAGTCAGTTCTTTGCTTATGCATTAGCATTGCCAGTCTTGCTCTGTTTAATTTTAGCTATTTATAAAATTGCTCTACTGACAGTCCTCTTTATTTTAATGTGATTGTTTTAAGGTTAACCAGAAATGGTATGGTGTGCTTCCTGAAGTAGGTTATAAGTGTTGACGTAGAAATATGGGTCCCTCACAAAAATCCCTTTCACCATTAGCCACCTGCAATCAGGACACTCAGCTGCCTAATTGGGTAAATCATGGTGTCCTTTGTGGGGCAGGGGCCTGCAAAATCACTGTGTATACCTGGAGTTGTTGAGTATCTTATAAAGCAGTTGGATCACAGAGGACTTGTAAAAGAAAGCAATGTTGCTGACACAAGTAGAATCTGAAAGCAGTTGTAGCAATAGTCACTTAAAGACTTTGGGCTTCAAAGTGGTTCCAGGTCTTAAATACTGAAGAAGTAAAGTAAATTGTCCAATAGCACCCACATTTACAACTAAAGGGAGAAGCAAGAGAGCCTTCAAAAAGGAAAAACGTAGCCAGCAAGTGTAGCCCCAGCAATTCAGTTGGCTGAGGAGGGAGGATTGCTTGAGCCCAGGAGTTCTAGGATGTAGTGTGCTATTCTAATTGGGTGTCCGCACTAAGTTTGACATCAGTGTGGTGACCACCTGAGAGTAGGGGACCACCAGGTTGCCCAAGGAGGGGGAACCGGCTCAGGTTGGAAATGGTGCAGGTGAAAATTCCTGCACTGATCAGTAGTGGGATTGCATCTGTGAATAGCCACTGCACTCCAGCCTCGGCAACATAGTCAGAACCCTGTCTTTAAAAAAAGACAAAAACAGGAACATTAAAAAAAAAAAAGAAAGAAAAAAGCTAGTATTATTTTGTTATCCATCAGCTTAGGCTGCCATAACAAAGTACCATACACTGGGCAGCTTAAACAACAGAAAGTTATTTCTCAGAGTTTTGGAGGCTGGAAGTCCAAGATCAGGGTGCCAGCATGGTTAGGTTCTGGTGAGGGCTGTCTGCCTGGTTTGCAGACAATGGCCCTCGCCTGTGTCCTGACATGGCAGAGAGAGGGAGTGAGGTCTCAGTCTTCTCTTCTTGTAAGGACACTAATCCTATTGATTCAGGGCTTCATGGGCTTATGATCTCATTTAACCTTGATTTCTTCTTTAAAGGCCCTATCTCCAAAACAATCACATTGCGGGTTAGGGCTTCAACATATACATTGTGTTTTGAGGGGAGATGATTCAGTCCATACAGTACTACAAGTTTTAAAACAGGAGTTCATAATGTTTTTTGATGCCAAAAAACCTGTGGAGTCCCTCCCAGAATAAAGTTTACAAACATATACATTACATAGGATTATAAAGAAAACTAATTATATGTAAAAGCAGTTGGCAAATTGTTAAAACACTGATACAGAAACAGATGTGTTTCTTTATTATTTATACATTAAATAACATGCTCTAGTGGTTGCTCTAATAACCACCATAATTTTGATATAATGATAGATAAAACTGATATTCTGAAATATTTGTAGTAACTGTAATAGAATTTGAAAATTTCTGTGATTTTTATTGGTGACAAATTACAGGTATTGCTAATACTATTGTGATTGATTCTTAACATTCATAATGGAAGAAAATGCAAAATTTTAGTTAGAAGTTACTAAAATGAAAGTACAATTTTTGTTTTTATCCAAATTTGAAGACTTTAAAAATGTTATTATGCATGGACCTCAAGTTAAGAATCCCTAGACAGGTTACCTTTTAAGATGTGTTTTCAACTAAAAAAAATCTGTCTTAATAATTTAACAATGCTGTGATCATAAAAATGTCAGTTATTATTATACTTAAGAACAAATAATTTTTCATTATTATTATTATTATTTTTTGAGATAGAGTTTCACTCTTGTCATGCAGGTTGGAGTGCAATGGCGTGATCTCGGCTCACTGCAACCTCTGCCTCCTGGATTCAAATGATTCTTCTGCCTTAGTTTTTTGAGTAGCTGGGATTACAGGCACCCGCTCCCACACCCAGCTAATTTCTGTATTTTTAGTGGAGATGGAGTTTTACCATGTTGGCCAGGCTGGTCTTGAACTCCTGACCTCAGGTGATCTACCTGCCTTGGCCTCCCAAAGTGTTGGGATTACAGGCGTGAGCCATTGTGCCTGGCCTCATTATTTTTGTTATAGAGCAGTTTAAAAAAATATTTTAAAAGTTGTGGGTTTCAACTAGAGCTGAATGGACTACTAATTGTGTAAGGTACGGTTAAAACGATAAAATTATTTTAATAAGTAACTCCACTTATGAAGGGATTATAACAACATTTTAAAATTTACCTGCCAAATACAGACATACTTCTTTTTCATAACCGACTGATTTAGGAAAGCTATATATTCTATGGGTATTACTAAAATTCCCATCAAGGAAAAGAAAAATCTGGGTTCACTCCATATGAAATAGGGCATCCATGATTTTATCTCTCAGTAGTTTCTGAGCTTGGTCCTTTCAAAAAAGAAAATGTGTTTCCTTACTAGAGACAAAAGACTGCTTCCCAGATAAACCAACCTAAGAGGAGGCTGTATCTTCAGGAAGCATGGTTGGAATGTTGAGATCTACTTTAGTAAAATTATAAGATGCCTTTAGGGAGTTAAGTTCTAGGCAAAGAATTTGGGGTACGTTTTAAAATTTTTAAATAGCCAGAATGTGTTAAGGGGCAGAAGGCTTGATGACCTGAACCAGTTAAAAAATACTTTAATCCCAGAGGCATACTCAGCCTGTAGTTTCAGCACAAGAAAGACACGTAACAAGAAAACCAACCAGGCCTATTCAGGCTAAGCTTGAGGACACAGGGCCTTTTCAGTGAAATGGGCGTTTAGCATTTGTGACTATCTATTCTGTGTTCCTGTCCTCCGAATCTACAAAAAAAGATTTGGCCTCTTCATTTGTATTTATCTTTTTAGGTATTTTATCATCAATTAGAAGAACCTATAACAATGCTAATTTGTGTGGCACCCAAAACTTTTTAAAGGAATGTGTTGGTCTTCATTGTGTTTACTGATCAGATGATACAATAGAGACTCCAGAGGTTTAGTGGCTTGGCTAAGACCACAGAACTAGAATGTTGCAGTATCAGTATTAAGATAGAACCTAAGTTATTTGTGTCCAAATCCCATGTCCTTTTTACTAGAATCTGTGGCCTTATTTAAAGCCACTGTAAGGAATAGACAGTCCCTCACTTTCAATGAATATTAATCAAAAAGCTACAGTGTGATAAGTAATGTGCCATGCACTTGCATTATGGTCCTGAACAAAACAGACATGGCCTCCACCTATGTGAAACTTACAATTAAGTGGGGCAGGTTTGAACTACGTAATTATAGTAAGGTGTGATGGTGCAAGTGTGCTACTTATGGGCTGTTTCTTTTTTAATGTATGTCAATACTTGAGTATACTGAGTTGTGACTGTCCTAGTATCTACCTCACTGCATATGCACATAGCCTCATCTTCAGAATATGGACTTTGGAGTCTTTCTGCCTGGCTTTAAATCCTTGCTCCATCATGTACTTGCTGTGTGATCTTGGCCAAGATTCTTAACCTCTTGATCCTTCACCTTCTTCATCTGTAAAATATGATACAATATACCTACCTCAAAGAGCTATTGTGGAGATATAGTCAGATAATCTATTTAAAATGCTTAGAATAGTGCCTAATACACAGTAAGTATAGAAAAAATGGTATCTATTATGATTGTTATTGTTTATTCTTTCCTTAGCATGCAGCAAGTATTCCCTTGAACTTGCTCTGATAGTTTGCCCTGGGTTAATGTACATAGCTAATATTTGCTAATTCTGATGCCATCCGTAGCCCTGGCTAGGCCCTGATGTTTTGGTTTCAAAGTGAAGTGCCTTTGCAAGTCTTATATCAATATGGTCTGGTCCATTTCATAAAGCTCTGCCTAATATTCCGGTTAAGAATCAGCTTTTCACCTTTAGTCTTAAAGAAAGCAGAGATGGGTCTCAGATCTTTGTTGAAATTCTGCAATATGCAATTTAAAGTTAGATTGACCTTCAAGCTGACAAAGTAAAATAAACAATTTTATAAATGAAAATGGCTAATCTGAAATAGATCACAGCTAAGAACTTCATTTTTTATTCATTCTCTTCATACAAGAGTGATATCATACAAGTGAACATCTAATATTGTACTTCGTTGTGGTGCTCAGTGAAGATGCAGTTAGAGGAAATTAAGGACACAATGAATTGGCAGAAACCAGAGAATAAGTCTATAGTCCCTTATTTCAGAGTTACTTTATTTAAATGTGGGTATGTCTGACTTAAAAAAAAATAGTTGCTACATAAAATTTTGCTGTTGGATTTTTTAATCTTTTGAACTGTTCTGGTTTCCTAGAAATCAACTTTCACTGAAGATTTTTTTTTAATATGTAGAAGAACCTCACATACTTCAGGAAAACCGCATGAAAAGTACCAAAGATTAGTTGCTTCAAACTCACATCTCTTTAAGTGTACTCTGTGACAATTTTAATTTTTTTCAGGAAAGAAAATCTATTAATTAAGAGCTCAACTATTTAACAGAGAAAATACAGTGAAAGGAAACAATAATTTTTTTCAATAACATGAGAAAATAAAATCACATGATCTAAACATTTCCTCCCAGCTGTCTGCATGGTAAGTCTAGTACCTTTGTGGACTTAAAGGAGAAGCTTTAAGACTGGACTAAAGGCTGTGCTCACTGGGCAATCTGGGCAATCGACCGTTGTTCTGGTTCTGCAGCTCTAAGTTCAGGGAAGACTGGACCAGGCTGTATTAGCAGGGAAAAGCTGAGGGTGATAAATAAGCACTGTACTCATGCCTCACCAGACTGTACTGAACTGTGTAGTCATATTAATGACTCGGTAGTATACATGGTATACTACTGAGATTGATGGCCTAGAAGAGGTGGTCCCCTGCACATTGCCAGAGCAGCCTCTTTGTAGGTCTTTACACACGCGTGTGAACACACACACACGAAGCTTAGCTTGTAGAGGGGCACTCTATAAAGTCCCAGTAAGACGCACTGGGTCTCACTCTCACTCATGTTATCATCTTGGATCTTTGATTTTTGGGTCCAGAAGCTCACAACTCCAGCTGTCCTGGGAAATATGGTTTATCCCTTTTGCACTTATTTTCTTCTGTACACCTTTGAAAGTAACTCTTCTTGGTTTACCAAGTGGTGTCTATGTCTAATCTTTCTATTTAGTTGAATATAACATTTTTAATATGATAGTTTTATGAGTTTCAAGTCATAGATGCTTAATAAAAGTGAACGGAATTATACTCAGTTTAAGATAAAATAAGTATGTTCAAATGATGCACCATCAAAATCTAGAACTATTAAAAGTATGTCTAAATAAATTAAATCAAAATTCCATAACAATTGAAAAAATAGGGGGAGATTCTAAGAATGATATCTAATATAAAGATGTATTTAGTTACTGATCTATATTCATATCTAAAAGTCCAACCTTCTTATGCAGTGTACTGTTGGTATTCCTAGAACACTGAGTTTATGTAATGTGTTGTTTTTTCCTTTCACTTTTTGTGTTAACTTTCCAAAAGGGATACAACCAAAATATCATCATTGATTTAAATCTCTCTGGAGACACCCTGTACCACTGATTGTCTCTTCCTTCCAATTCTCTGCAGAAATTCAGTGTCCAGATGTTTCAGAATCCAGATGGCCTAAGAATCCTCTATCACCCAGAAAGGAGGAAAATGTGCATGAAAGTGGAACATTTAAAAGAAAAAAATAATTTAGCTTTGGCTATGTAATGACAACATACAGAGCTTGAGAAAAAGCTGCTTTTCCTAAAGCAGCAACTTAATAAAAGGCATGTTATAGGCTTTATCAGTAGGCCAAAATTTCAGCCTTGCCTCTTCTTCCCATCACCATTAAGAGGCTTGCAGAGGTCCACACTCTTTAAAGGGCAGACAGCATGGAAGAACTATCATGTACAATTTGAAGTAGCAGCTAAAATTGGAATGGTCACGAGAAAGCCTGTTTCTTTGCAATTAAATTGACAAGCTGTCTATGATTACCCTAGGGAACTTGGCAGCTGAGTGATAAAAAGACTGCAGGGTGTTGAAAGGTCTAACGCAACTTACTAGGTGGACAAAGACCACATCTGCTTAATATACTGATTGGGAGAGTTGTGGAATGTACTTGGCTACATTAGCTGAGGAGAGATACTAAGGATACTTTTTCCTCTCTAAGACCCTGTGCTTAGAACCCATTGTAGAAACTACCCACAAATATTTGGAAGCATGTATGACAAACAGTTTAGCACAATATCTGATTTTATTTAGCATGGACCTGCCATTACAAATCACCAGAATTGAGCAGAAGTTTAGAAAGAAATAATAATTAAAAATGCCTTTAATCTAATTATGTTTGTGAAATTGTATATACTTGATACAAAAATTGGGTACTTGAGAAGATTTATTGTGATAACAATAAATGAAAGAAAATTCATGATTTAATACAAAATACTAGGCAATAATTACTTGGGATATTCATCAGTGGAGAGTCCTTGAGTTGGGCAAAACTGAAACTTAGGTTATAAAGGAGAAAACAATAACCAGCTTTGGGGTGGTAGCAATTTGTGAAGACTAACACACCGATTTCAGCAATGTCTTCTTAATTTTGTTATATTCCTTAAAAGGGCAAATGCATGTAGAAAGCAAATGTTTCTTCTAATAGATTTAATAGATACTAGTAGCACTCTACACTAAATAAATAGAGGATGACCATGTCTACTTGCCTATCAGTTCTTTCTGAAGCCCAAGAACCATTTATTTCAGCAATCTTGAAAAATAGTTTGTGACTGCTTCCAAAGGAGGATTACCATTGGCAGGATTTTTGAAGTAGAAGTGTATTATGTACTCCCTTGGCTTTACTTAAAAAACCAGAGATTTTCTAATGAGCTGGCCATCACTGACTGGTCTTTGAGACCAGACCATGTGTTACTTCAACAAAATTATTCAAAGCTCAAAGTCATTCAAATGCTCAGTGATGTCAACACTAGACAAAGGTTCCTCAATATTATTTTCAGATTAACAAAACAATAATACCTTATATTAGTATAACACATTACATTTTACCAAATGATTTTATATCTAAAATGACTTTTCTTCTTCCCCTTAACAACCCCATGGAGCAGATTTTGTTGTCCCCATTTTAAAGACGAAGGAAGGGAAGGAAGTTCAGAAAGACTGAGTGACTTGCCTAGAATCACATAGTAATTGGCAGAGCTAAGTGTCTTTGCACTGCAATCAGAGGAAGATGGAGAGCAGAGCCTAATGTGGAAGATAGCATGAAATGTTTAAAAAAGTCCCTCATTTGCAAAACGTAAGTCAACACATTTGTGTAAACTGAACATTCAAACTTCCCTTTTAGGATAACTGGATGAGATGATATATGTCTGCTGATGCCTTCAGCCAGACTCTTAAGAATGTGAATCTAATTCTTGAGGAAAAAATACTTGTGCTCGTTCCTCCCATTATGTTGAAGGTTATAGACTTATGTACTCATTACTTGCCTTTTCTAAGAAAATGTGCATCTGGTAAGAGGCTGCTATACCATTCATTGCTTTTTCCAAATGCCCCCACTGCTACGAGCTAGTACAGTGCCTTGTACAAAAGTTGGGTTGAATAAATGCTTTTTGATGCTAATTATCATTTCTGACAGATAGTAACCAAGTCGTGCTCCAAAACAATACTTTGCGATTCATCCAACTCTTGATTATTCACTGGAAAGAGGGGCTAGAAACAGCATGGATAATTGAAACCCACAAACAAACATAAACCTCACTTTACAAATAGCTTCAATCTCCTCCCTCAGCAAACCTTTAACTGGAGCTAACATAATTAGGTTGACTGGTTTGAGCTGGTTAAATGATATTTAGTGTCAAAAAGTATTTATTCAACCCAACTTTTCTACAAGTTTGGGCTTTATCTTCCTCCACCTCCACTCTGGTTGAGGTACTGCTAAGTGGGAAAATAGTTTAAAAAATAGCTAAGAGGCCGGGTGAATCACCCCACGTCTGGAGTTTGAGACCAGCCTGGCCAACATGGTGAAACTCCATCTCTACTAAAAATACAAAACACTAGCCAGGCGTGGTGGCGGGCAACTGTAATCCCAGCTACTCGGGACGAGGAGGCAGGAGAATCGCTTGAACCCGGGAGGCGGAGGTTGCAGTGAGCTGAGATCGCGCCATTGCATCCAGCCTGGGCAACAAGAGCGAAACTCCATCTCAAAAAAAAAAAAAAAAATAGCTACCAGAATTAATAAAATCAAGAGTTCACTCAAGTAAAACATATCTTTTATTTTGACAACTGTGCTATGTGCATGTGCTACTCAATGCTTTTTAATGAGACAGATATACAGTGATAAAAATATATCATCCACCTTACTCTTCTACTTCTTTTGCTGACCCACATCACAATCCTGCAGTTACTTAACTACTTTCATACCTGTCTTGTGTATTAAGCCATTTCTTAATGTTATTCATTCATTTATTCTAAATTAGCCAATAAACTTCTGGCAGTAGGATGGACACAAAGTCCTTCAAAAAATGTAGCATAGTGTGAGATCAAGATCCAGAATAAAGTTTAAATATATATGTTTAAACTTACATACATGTGTGTGTGTATATTTAGTTATAGTAATATTGGCTGTATTGACAAGCCTTCAAAAATGGTCAGGCCACTTAATACATTTACAGAAACGTTATCTTCTACCCAAGGAAAGTGACGATATGTGAAAGTGATGATAAGATACAATGAAAATTATTTAGAATCTTTATTTTACAACAGTAGTACATGGAATTTAAATACAAGGTAGTTGTACACACTAGTTTGTCTCAGGGGATACTTACAAGAACTGGAAACACTAACTGAATCAACACTGGTTCTTTACCAATATCCGTTTCCCCTTTTTTCCTTACCTGGATTTGTCTGGGACAATTATGTGCCCGATTAAAATTTCTCACTTCCCCAGATTCTTTTACAGTTAAGGCTGTGTGATGTAGTTCATCCAATAATTTGTATGCAAAACTTTACCAAGTGAGGCCCTACTTAAGCTATTATTTTCCTATAAAAAGGGACAAACTCAGATCACACACACCTTTTCCCCTTCTTTATTCTTTCTGCTTAGAATGCAGAAAAATGCATGGAGGTAAAGCATCCATCTTATGACTATAAGGAAAAAAGCTACATGGTAAGGATGATGAACAAGGGAGAGAAAATTAGGTCTCTGATGGAATTGTGGGGCTGCTGAACTAGCCCTCACATGCCTCCCCTTAAAAGAAAAACAAATCCTTATTTGGTTAAGCCATTTTAGTAGGGTTCTTGTTACAGGTGAAGGTAATAGAGTCTGGCACACAGGTTTGTTAGAGCATTGTCTGCAGATAAAGGTTCATGGCACTCTACTGTGGCAGTCACTTTTACATTTTCTTCATATCCCTTAAAGTTATAACACACTCCAGCTGTAGTTTCCTGCAGCTATCAATCATATGTTTGTTAGACAATCCTCTCAGGCTACAGTGATGTTTATAATGCCAATCACAAAGTCCAAGAATTTCCACCAATTACTAATTGCCTGATAATTTTAATATTTGTCTCTTAATGGCATCTCAAGCCACTGTGAAACTTGTAATTTAATACCCTGAGTGAAACATGTAGATATTTAGGTATACATATATATCTAAAATATTTCCAATATACAGTATATAGCAACTTGTATAGGAGAATGCTGAACAAGGCATGCTCGATGAAAAGGTCATTCTGTGGGACAATCTAGAATGAAGTCTGTGATTGTCAATAGCCTACTAGAACTGTTAATAAGGGAGCCTCTTCACACCTGTTGAAGGTGAGGCATTTGTGGTTGGAAAAAAAATCATCACAAAGTTAACAAGGAGGTCATGAATTAAGCTACCACATAATTTTCCCAGTTTTCTTCTCATGACATCATCCCAGAATTTTTAGGCTCAGCTATTGCATTTACTACATTACATAAACGTTATCTGTGTACATGTAGGTACCCAGGTGGGGGAAAACTCCTGGAGGGCAGGGCCCATATTTATTCACCTGTTTCCTGAGTGTCTGTCTGTCACATGGTGGGTGCTCAGTACACATTGATTGAATCAAATCTGTTGTGATAGTGTGTCCAGAATTGGTGGGTTCTTGGTCTCACTGACTTCAAGAATGAAGCCAGGACCCTCACGGTGAGTGTTACAGTTCTTAAAGGCAGCATGTCTGGAGTTTGTTCCTTCTGATGTTTGGGTGTGTTCGGAGTTTCTTCCTTTTGGTGGGTTCATGGTCTCGCTGGCTTCAGGAGTGAAGCTGCAGACCTTCACGGTGAGTGTTACAGCTCCTAAGGTGGTATGTTTAGAGTTATTCATTCCTCCTGGTGGTTCGTGGTCTTGCTGGCTTCAGGAGTCAAGCTGCACACCTTCACGGTGAGTGTTACAGCTCACAAAGGCAGTGTGGACCCAAAGAGTGAGCAGCAACAACATTTATTGCAAAAAGCAAAAGAACAAAGCCTCCACAGTGTGGAAGGGGCAGGTTGCCACTGCTGGCTGGGGCAACCTGCTTTTATTCTCTTATCTGGCCCCACCCACATCCTGCTGATTGGTCCATTTTACAGAGAGCCGATTGGTCTGTTTTACAGAGAGCTGACTGGTCCGTTTTGACAAGGTGCTGATTGGTGCGTTTACAATCCCTAAGCTAGACACACGTTCTCCACCTCGCCACTAGATTAGCTAGATACAGAGTGCTGATTGGTGCATTTACAAACCTTGAGCTAGACACAGGGTGCTGACTGGTGTGTTTACAAACCTTGAGCTAGATATGGAGTGCTGATTGGTCTATTTACAATCCCTTAGCTAGACATAAAGGTTCTCCAAGTCCCCACTAGACTCAGGAGCCCAGCAGGCTTCACCCAGTGGATCCAGCACTGGGGCCCCAGGTGGAGCTGCCTGCCAGTCCCGCGGTGCGCCCGCACTCCTCAGACCTTGGGCGGTCCATGGGACCGGGCGCCGTGGAGCACCGGGCGGCGCTCATCCAGGAGGCTCAGGCCGCACAGGAGCCCACAGCGCCAGGGGCTGGGGAGGCTCAGGCATGGCGAGCTGCAGGCTGCAAGCCCTGCCCCGCGGGTTGGCAGCTAAGGCCCGCGAAAAATCAGGCACAGCGCCGGTGGGCTGGCACTGCTGGGGTACCTGGCGCACCCCCCGCAGCTGCTGGCCCGGGTGCTAAGCCCCTCACTGCTGAGAGCCGGCCGGCCGACGGCTCCGAGTGCTGGGCCAGCCAAGCCCACGCCCATCCGGAACTCTAGCTGGCCCGCAAGCGCCGCGCGCAGCCCCGGTTCCCGCCCTTGCCTCTCTCTCCACACCTCCGGGCAAGCTGAGGGAGCAGGCTCCGGCCTCAACGAGCCTAGAGAGGGGCCCCCACAGCGCAGTGGCGGGCTGAAGGGCTCCCGGAGCATGGCCAGAGCGGACGCTGAGGCCGAGGAGGCGCCAAGAGCAAGCGAGGGCTACGAGGGCGCCAGAACGCTGTCACCTCTCAATAGGAAAAAAGTAAGAGTAGAATTTAGAATTGCAAACTTTTCTTTTAATTCATTTTCTTTATGGTTTTCCAGTTAGAGGGAAGGGTAAATAACAGGGCAGATGCAGGGGTTTTGACACTTGCTTTTAGCGAGTGGTAAATAAATCCTGGGAAATCCTGAACAAATCAGGGAAGATAAATAATTTGTGCTTTAGCTTGGGAGGAGCATAGATGGCAAAATTATCACGAAAAAGAACGAATAACCAGTAGGGGAAAATCTTTACTTGTTTAAAGTGTCTGTATATCCATAAATTCTTCTTTAAATGGCTTGTGGGTATCCTACTTAAATATTGCCCTCTTCAGTTTATATGCTAATTTCTTAATCATTTCTGAGTAGTTTAATAAAATTTTCTGTTTCTGTAAGAAAAGTTTAATTGAATGGGAAAACATAATAGTTGTAGATAATTATGACTAGGGGAAACTTGCTATTTGGACCATGAGCTCGCAAGAAAGACATCATTATTCATTAGAGATAAATTATTTGTGAGGAAATAACTCTCGATTATGTGCAAATTCAGTCTATAAACAAACTGAACATCATAGGATATGAGTAGTTTCATTTGCCAGATTACCAACAATTTCTGCCTGATGCTCTGTGTAAGATGAGCTGGCATCTAACTCTCCTTTAACAATCTTTGAATTAAGAATCAGACAATGGTTTATGATGTATGTTGTCACCATCAGTTAACCATGGTATCTGGTCAACCAGAACATCATATTTTGTACCCATACAGAATTCAGCTGGATTTCAGGCTCTATAAGGACAGCTTTTGCAAGTGATGAAGACCCACACAGCATCCCAGAACCCAGGGTTTCAGAAACATTGTTGCACAATTTACCTGCTGAGAGAGCATTAGGCCCTTGCCCAAACTGGTCAGTCTTATTTAAAAACAAAACAAACAAATTAAAAAAAGAGAAAAAAACCCAAAGAGTTGGCAATAAAAACGTACTTACTTTTCCATCACTTTAATGGTAGCCAGGAATAATTAGAATAAAGCATGACTGTTCAATTAGCTTTCAAGACTGACCAATTGAACTAAAATTTATTTTTATTACATTTGGGTTGCGTAGACCTTTCCAAATGTGGCTGTTTTCAAGTAACAACAAAGATCATTCCTTTCTTTCATAAAAGTTAATAAGCTGAGGAACACTGCAGAACACATTCTTATTTTATGCATTAGGGGGATTTGAAATGGAAATCAACAATTCGGAGTTTTTCTCTAGAGCCCTTCCCAATGACCAATTCCAAATCCTAACTAGGAAAGTGGCATATTCCATGGGCTTGCACTAGACGGGGGATAAGAAAGCCTGAATTTTCTCTCCCTGGCATTGAACTGCTAGGTGACATTGGGTGGCATACATCTACATCTAGGGTCTGACTGGTTTTAGGACACTGTCTCTGAGCAGATGAAGCACCGTTGACGCGCATCCGGCCCTGGCATTCTCATCATGCCCCTGGGATGAAACTTTCACAACGGTCTACAATTCACCTTGACTGCAGCCATTCCTTGTGTCTCTCCGTCCTTCCAGTAGTTCATTCTCACGGGGCGGTCTGTCACCTTTTGTTCCTCAGAAGTGTTGTTGCACATAAAGAATCTTTCAGATATCAATTCTCTCGTAGGCCTTTCTTCACGTCCTGTCCTTTTGTCTGTCTACAAACACCCCCAGGGACTTTTTCTTTCTTCTCATGGTATAATTTTGACCCCATGTTTAAGACATCTTAAAAGCCACTTACTTTCTCTCCACAGTCCTTATTTTGCCAGATTCTTCTGCACAACCTCTGCCCTTCCCCTGGCTTCCCTATTACCATCAGGCTCTTGCTCTTTGAAACTCGTTCTATGACCTGGATTTATCATTTCGAACCCTTCCCACATTCTATTCATTTTCCTGGAATGTTGCTGTTGAGTCCTGTTCCCATTTCCTTCCTTTGCTCTCCATAGAGGCTGGAGGTGGGGAGAGACCACAGGTCTGGAAAGATGGTGGTAGGCCCTTGTGAGAGTGGGCATTTAATTAATTTCTCTCAGTCTCTGTTTTTTTCCCACATAAAGTGCGGGGGTTCCTATTTCTTTGTACTTATGGGAGTCAGGGAAACACAAAGTGATTGTTACACTAGAGACGCTAACCACAACACAAGCCATTTGCTTAGCAAAAGCAAGAAAACCACAAGTTTATTGATGACATGGCAATGAGAAAGATGGACTTTGGGGCTATCAGCCTAAGTAACAAACAGAGAGAGGCTGTCTAAAAGGAAATTACATTTATTTGGGAACAGAGCATTGGAATGGGAATACACATACCGTAGTAAACTACAGGCATGCAGGGAGGTAAAGAAAGACAAAGGCTTTTAAAGGAAAAATGAGGATTCTATCATTGTTTTGAGATAATTATCCTTGGCTATGAAGACCCATAACAATAACAAGGGTGATGCCAGTCCAAGGTTGGATAGGCAGTCGCTGGGCGGATGTTCTTGCTGAAGTATTTTTTGTGTAAGGCTGTAATCGTCTTTGAGCAAGGACTGTGGTTTTTGCAGGGTCTTTTGTGATAGTTTTTGTTATCAGGCATTTATGCATGAGAACCTTTTTTTTCATAGCCTTCTGCAGCTATATTTGTCAGGGTTCTTTTAATTAATTAATTAATTTATTTATTTTTTAACACAAGTGACTCCATTTTGTTTCTGACAACTTTCACAGGCTCAGGGCAGCATATTGGCTTTCCTTTTTTTTTTTTTTTTTTTTTTTGACACAGGAACAAGCTCATGGTTTATTAGATTGGATTAAAGCTGGTCGAGTTAAGTAGATTCAATTGGACTTTGCCAATGAAGTAAACATGAACTCTCTGCTTTTCCCAACTCAGTAGTGGAATTTTTAAGATACGTTTCACAGATGTCTAGGATCGGTTTCCATTCTGTAATAATGGGAAACAATCATGACCTTTATTTTAAACAAAAACCACTGTGGAGGTGGATCCAGAATGCAAACAAAAATTATGCATCATTTTGCATAGTTGACATGGTGCATTTGAAGCATAAAACATTGCACACACTATAAACAAATGAAAAGCCGGAGTCAGTCCTGTTAGGCCCGGGCTACGATTGATTGCAACCTGAGGGCTGTGAAGTAAGTAACAGTCTGGAACTATGGTTTATCAACAATTTCATTTTCCTGAGACAACTTTATGCTAGAGAGCTGGTAAAGTGCGGCACCTCGATTGGAAGAGGATCGTGTGTTTTTCAAAGTATTTTCAGTTTCATCGTCTCAAGTTTGCACTCAGCAAAGTTGCTTTCACAAACTCCTGCTTAAAACGTATATGGGCATAATAGCTTCCAGAGATTTTATTACCCCTAGAGTTAGCCCTGAGAAAAATACACTCGAAAATGTAAGTGGCAAACTGGAAAATGTTATTTTGATTCAAAAAAAAAAAAGACATAAAATCTGAAATACCCAGCTTACCTTTGTGGGTTGCTTTCTCTTTCCTTTTTTCTTCGAGGGAAGGGAATTGGTGGGGTGGGAAGCATCTTTATTTTGCCTCCTGTTCTTTTCTGAATAGGCATTTAAAAGTGCATAATAAACTCATCCCTTTCAAGGCCCATCCTTTTTGTGTGATGGGGAGAAAGGAGGAGGAGGAGGGCCTGCGCTTTTACAGCGCCATTCCCCATTTCTCCAAGAGTGGCTGCCCGTGTGGGCCTCCCCGGCACCTCTCACCTCCCTTCCTGAATAGAAACTCCCAACTGCCCAGAATCCCAAACTCATATAAGCGCGGGGGCACGCAGCCGACTAGCATTTGAGTCACCCACCACCTTCCCCAGCCGGCCAGCTAATTGTTTTGTCAGTTTATTCGGCGTCAAAGAAGTGAGCCCGGGCTGGCGGCGCATCCTGGGCCTCCCGCCATCGAGGCTCATCCTGGGCCTCCAGCCACCAAGGCGCGGGCCCGGAGCCCCGGCTGGAGATCGGGGGGTGCCAGGGGCGCTGGGCGGCCGTCGCCCCGCTCGCGGCCCCGACGAAAGGCAGCGGCGAAGTGGTTAAGGTGCGAGCGCGCTGCTGCGGGGCGCGGGCGGGCCGGGCGGAGGCGCGCTCTGGCTGAGCGGCGCCCGCGGCAGCCCCAGCGGCAGCTGCGGCGAGAGGAGCGCGGACGGCTCGGGGAGCGGGCAGGACGCGCCCAGAGACACGCAGAGAAAGGGCAGCGCCGCCGCCTGCTGCAGTCCTCGGCGCGGTTAATCACGCGCTCCCCTCTCGCTGCTGATTTGCAAGAGCAGATTAATCAGAGAGCGCGGCTTGATGAAATTTGCTGTTATTGTGCCCATTTTTAGCAACATCTTTTATTATCTTCATTATTCATTTACAGGGGACCGGCATCAATTATGCAAATGAGTTCACAGACTTTGCAGATTACTTCATTTGCCGCTATTGTTTGTGGAAATTTAATTATTAAATATTATTAAGCTTGCGTTTTCTTCAATTTTCCAAGGCTTAGTTTCATTTGATTTTTCCTCCAGCTGCTCTTCTTTCCTTTCAGTGCCAAAACAGCTCCTCATCAAAGCGGCTCTGGCATGTGAAGACCAAATAAAATCTCCTCAATTTAATAATTTTGATGTTAGTCCCTTGTTCTCAGCTGCTTGCTCAAAGCAATGCAGAGAGGAACGCAGAGCACATTCAATTTAATGAGCAGAAATTGAATTCAAGTTTGTTCGGAATTGACTTCAATTAAGCAGAGTCTTAATGATAAATTAATCTCTTTTCTTTATTCCCTAGAATTTGTTTTTCAAAGTAGGAAATTGGACTACATTGAAAGACCGAATAAAGAATACCAATTTTAACTAGATCATGGAACTGATAGCAAAATTTAATTCTTTATAGTAACGTTCTTGGACAAATAGCATTCTTTCTATGGCGTGTATTATAATTTATATTCATTGTTACCACTTACACTTCCATGGCGTGGATAAAATGGCAGTTGAATTAAATATGGGCTTGTAATAGACTTCAGAGTTTTAATCTTTATTAAGAAACTCTAATTGAATGCATAATTAGCTTTTCAGGCTTTAGGAAATTCAGTTTAATATCTATGTGAACTGAAAACATTGATCAGGAATTTTAAAGCAATTTTTATGAATTTATTTTTGAGGAGAAATTATCAGGCTTACATAAAATGGCATTTTAAGCTGAATGCAAGAATCCGAGAGGCAAGGAATTAGGTTCATCCTGTGTTGTTACAGACACCCAACCAGGGCTTCCTTGGAACCAGGGCCAACAATGATAATTTTAAGTTCCTTTTATTAAAACCTCTAATGTTCCTCCAGGCCACCAAATCTATTATTCCTGTCCAGACCCTGCTGAAAATCAAACTCGCAGCTACTGGGAGATTTTAATGAAGGCGTCCATATTGATTGTTTGGTTACACTGTTTGGGTTTGCTGCCACTGTCAAAAATGTACCTGACATTTTTTTCACCTGAATCATGGATCATCTTTTCTGGAACATGCCGAGCATAATTCTCCATGCTCCAGTCTGCAAAGCACTCTATCTGCATATGCCAAATGTTATTATTGCAGTTCCTTCAGGAGTGACCTTAGAAGATGTTTGTTCCAAAGAACTTCAAGCTGTTCACTGTGGTATATTCATAGTCACAAATTTAAAATACATCAGTGAGAGAAAATACATTTAGGCTGTGTACTGTTTCGCAGAGTGCATGGGTTCCCTCTGCCTGCTTCCTGCTCCTTTCACATACTTGTTCTATGACTCTTGGCCACTCAGACATAGCGCGTGCAAATTCGACTTTGCTGTGAATTTTAAATTGAAATGCATGTGATGGAGATTATCTTCCTTGTGTGACAGTACAGTATCGTTATTCCCAGTACTTTCAGAGTCTACCTGCTCTATGTTAGAATTAAAGACTTATATAATAATAGAATTTAAAAATGGACAGGGCTCTTAAAAATCACCTGGTTCAACTCCTGTGTTTTATAGATGGTTTTATAGATGAGGAAACCGAGGTCCATGAATGTTATGTAATTTTCCCAAGGCCACAGAGTCAGCCAGAGACAGAGAGAGCTCTAAAACTTGGAGGTATACTAACTTCTGGACCAAGGAGTTCTTTTTCACTATTTAACTTTTTCACTCCAAGTTATGTAGTGACATCTTTGAGTATGTAGAAACTAGTTTAAAAAAGACAGAAATTATTTTATTGTCTTGTTCAAACTGGGAAATATATTGATTAAAGTGCATAAAAGCACACACAAATGCGGTAAGCTTATTTATCTGCGTCTCAGACAATTGGGAAGCCTAAATAAACGGGATTGTTTTGTGCTCTGCTTTAGTGAGAGAGGAACAAATGAAAAGTTAATAGGCTAATATCAGAGTGTTTTTAAATAAAAAAAGCAGGAAACACTATAGTGCTATATGCTCTGTGCATATGAAGTTCTATCTTTAATGGTGGGGGTTGGCAACATTTTAAATTACTATTTTCAGTATTTTTTATCCCACCCCCACTGAGATGTGGGTATCCCAAACCCCTTTCATTTCATTGCAATCTTTCATTTGTTCAAACTTAATGGGCTGAGACCACCAGACAATTTGCTAGATGTTGAAAATATAAAGACTGATAAGTCTGGTAAGGAGGTTACAGTGTAACTAGTGGGGGAAAACACTTATTATTGTATGAAATAATTATTGTATGAAATAGCAAATGTTCTAATGTGTGCACAGAGCACTGAAGGGCCACACTTGGGGTATCTAAGGCAGACCAGGAAACCTAGGAGAACTTCTCCATGCAGTGATCCCTTGAGCCCTACCTCCAAAGGCAGCTTACCAAAGTGAAGAAGGCGGTGGTAGCATGGGGTAGGGTGGATGCAAGGAAGGCTTCACCAGGTAGGAGGAAAACCCTATGGATGGATGGCTGAAGTTTTGTGCCAGGAAATGTTGGGCGGTTGAATTACAAGGCCGAGGGTCAGGAGACCCTTAAGTCTTTTTTGTATTAAGGATAAGTCGTTGAACCTTTCAGTTTGGAGGGCCTGTTTAAGTAGCTTCACTGAGTACAGATATTCCTTGATCATGGTTATCTCATTTTCATCCCTTATTAACTAATATATTAGTTATTGCTTAGTACTTCAGCAGTTATTAGCTGGAATGTAAAGGAGGTTAGAGGAATTTGGAGGATGGAATGGGGACAGGAAATGGGAGGACGAAAAGAGAATGAGGAATGAGGACGCTGATGAAGGTGGGAAGGAGGTTCTTGAAATAAACTGTCTATCCCGAGCTTCGCCTAGAATTTGAACCCTTGGTTTGTTAAAATCATCTCTGCCCCTTCTGTTCACCGATAATGGCTAGAATTTTACAACTTCTACCTCAGAAACACTATATAGTAAGAATTTGTAAAGTTTGTAATGAACAACTCTGTAAGAGCTCAATGCCCCAATGAAATCAAAACAGATAAAGTCGTATATTATGTCTTGTTGGAGTATCGTACTAAGTTTTTAAGAATCAGCCGTCAATTTTTTGGTGAGCACAGTTGCTCAGTTAATTAGATCATTGAATTAATCAGAATACCGCATTTCCCCACCATTCTAAATAAATTATCTTACTAAGTCTATTTTCTTACTTTCAGACCTATAAAATTGAGTTTTCAATCCTCTGTATGAGAAAACTAAGGTAAATATTAAAGTAGCATACATAAAAGCATTACAGATAAAACCAATGACATTTTCTTCCAATTAAGATAAAAAATTTCAGACACAATTACATAATTTCAATGATAAGAGTTCATCATGTTAAAAAATCCGTTTAAAGAATATGTTAAAGGAAATAGTAGAAAATTAAACAAAAGTCTTAAGAGATGTGATATCACTTGAGAGTGAAGGTTATGTTTATTATTTATGGTTGATTCAATTCAGAGAGACTGATTTAAAGATCTGCTCGAGCTTCAGTTAAGGGTAAAAGAGTAAGGATTTTCTTCTGCACCTGTCACCTTAAGCTGAATGAAAACAACTGCTTGGAAAAGTTCTAAGTGTGTGTAAGGGCAACTTGAGTCCGAAATTATGGGGCTTTCAGATGGCCAGTGAATCAGGTGTAATGTTAGAACCCCCACTGATGGACGTTAGCCGAGGACCCTGATGAGAGAACATCTCTTCACTACTTTTCTTCTGAGGACTTTAGCAGTTGTCTTGTCAGTCTTGACCAATACATGTTTTCTGCCTTATTTATCAACTTTGCAACCCCAAATCCACCCACTGGGTTCTCTTGTCTTTGTGTTTGCATCTCTTACAGGTTCCTCTTGAAAGAGCTCTCAGTTTGAGGCAATGTAAGTGCTATTTGGACTTTGTGTCTCTTTTCTTTCTGTGATAATCTAACTGCTTTGCCACTTATTCTTGTAGAATAAGACAGCTTTTCTAAACCCAGCATTCTTTACTGTACTTTCATGGTTAATTTAATTAGATGAAACCAACATTTATTGAATCAATTTTTGTAAGGCACCATCTGAAGGATCTTGAGAGCTACCAACACGGCCAGGAGGGCTACTGCGCTCTCAGGCAGTTCATAGGTGAGTGGTTAAGGTGACAGAGAAGAAAATACTTATCATCAATATAATAAGTGTTATTATGGAGACAGGGTTCTGAGGAAAGAAGGGGTAGGATCACTCAAGTAGGAAAGAAATGTAACCTGAGTGTTAAGGAATCAGCTGGAGTTTGTGAAGGCCCAGAAGGCAGCGATGGAGAAGAATGGCAAGGGCATGGCTCTCCCAGTCAGATAGCTGGGTTAGGATCTGCGGCATACCTGCTGAGCCAAGTGTTTCACCTCTGAAACTCAGCTGAGAGAATGGCGTCTACCTTGCAGAGCATGTGGTCATATCCTCCATGTCTCTTAGAGTACCACCATCTGTACTTTGAGCAAGAGTACCAACATCTTGCTCAAAGTTCTTAGATTTGGAAAGGAAAGAGTTTGGCCTCTGGGTACTATCTCTGCCTTATATTTTTCCCCTTCAGTGTGCCTAGAGGGAAGTCAAATTTCAGGGTGAAGTCTACATAGAGGCAGGAACTGGGGAACGGAGGAAAGTGGAAGTTCATACATGCTTGGCTTCTGTGTGTGTGTGTGGTATGTGTGTGGTGTGATGTGTGTATGCGTGTGTGATGTGTGGTGTGTGTGTGGTGTGTGCATGGGGCGTGTGGTATGTGTGGTGTCTGTGTGGTGTGTGCATGGGGTGTGTGTGGTGTTCATACATGTGGAACAAAGTGGAAGTTCATACATGCTTTGCTTCTGTGTGTGTGTGTGTGGTGTGTGTGTGGTGTGATCTGTGTATGGGTGTGTGATGTGTGGTGTGTGTGTGTGGTGTGTGATGTGTCCATGGGGCGTGTGGTATGTGTAGTGTCTGTGTGTTGTGTGCATGGGGCGTGTGGTATGTGTGGTGTCTGTGTGGTGTGTACATGGGGCGTGTGGCATGTGTGATGCCTGTGTGGTGTGTGCATGGTGTGTGCATGGGGTGTGTGTATGGTGTGTGTGGTGTGTGGTGTTTTTGGGGTGTGTGGTGTGTAGAGTGTGTATGGGTGTGTGGTGTGGTGTGTGAGTGTGGCGTGTGGTAGTGCATAGTGTGTCTTCTGTGTGGGTGTATATGGTGTACATGCTGTGTGGTGTGTGGTGTGTGTGGTATGTTTGGGGTGTGTGGTGTATGTGAGGTGTGTATGGTGTGCAGTGTGTGTGTATGGTGTGTGTATGTGAGTGTGGTATGTGGTGTGTGTGGTATATGGTATGTGCATGGTGTGTGGGGTCTGTATGGTGTGGGGTGTGTGGTATGTTTGGGGT